>NC_060174.1:51784324-51983311 GCF_021184085.1 Oncorhynchus gorbuscha | reverse complement strand
TGTGTTAAGCCCTTTCTTCGCACCCCCGTTCGTCTTCCCTCCCCCTCCCGTCCTTGTCGAGAGCGCACCTATTTACAAGGTACATAAGATCATGGACATGCGTTCGGGACGGGGTCACCAATACCTAGTGGATTGGGAGGGTTACGGTCCTGAGGAGAGGAGTTGGGTTCCGTCTCGGGACGTGCTGGACCGTTCACTCATCGATGATTTCCTCCGTTGCCGCCAGGATTCCTCCTCGAGTGCGCCAGGAGGCGCTCGGTGAGTGGGGGGTACTGTCATGTTTGTCATTTATTATCATGTCTTGTCCCTGTGCTCCCCATGCTATTCGTTTCCCTCTGCTGGTCTTATTTGGTTCTTTCCTCCTTCTATCCCTCTCTCTCCCCTCCCTCTCTCACTCTCTCGCTCTCTCTTCTCTCTATCGCTCCGTTCCTGCTCCCAGCTGTTCCTATTCCCCTAATCATCATTTAGTCTTCCCACACCTGTTCCCGATCCTTTCCCCTGATTAGAGTCCCTATTTATTCCTTTGTGATCCGTTCCTGTCCCGTCGGTTCCTTGTATTGTATTCACCATGCTGTGATTGCGTTTCGCCCCTGTCCTGTCGTGTTTTTGCTGTGATTGTGTATCGCCCTGTCCTGTCGTGTTTTTTTGGAAGGAGCTGCACTGAGACGGTTCAGAAAAATTCAGGGCCGTCACAAAGTGTTCAACATTAACTAATAGTATGTAGTATACAGCATGTTAGTATGGGTATTCGAACACAGCTCAGGTTTGATGGGGCACAGGTGTCCGTAATGAGGGTTGCCGCGTAATTGTCGAGACCGGGGAGTAAACATGACAGTACCCCCCCCCCCCTCCAGGAGGACGGCCCCAAGGGAGAGGAGCGGGTCATTCGGCGAAGGTGGAATTCTCGGATGATGTTGGGATCTTTCAATGTCGTCCACCGGAACCCAGCACCGCTCCTCTGGACCATACCCCTCCCAGTCCACCAGGTGCTGGAGCAGACCCGCACAACTTCGGGAGTCCAGGAGTTACCTGACGGCATAGGCAGGGCTCCCCTCGATGTCCAAGGGAGTTGAAGGGGTGTCGTGGGGCACGGCATCAGCTAGGGAACCAGGAACCACTGGCATGAGGAGGGAAAGTTGGGAGTTGTAATCTGAAAGTTACCTCATTGACCCTTTAGATACCTTGAACGGCCCCACAAAACCTGGTGGAGAGCCAGACGTGATCACCAGGAGGGAAGCTTCACAGCGGTGGTGATCCACCTGCTCTTTCTGACAGCAGGCAGGGCGCTGGACTCTCACGTGGGCATCATTCCATACCTCTTCTGTGCGCCTGATCCACTCGTCCACCACAACAGCTTCGGTCTGGCTTGGAGTCCACGGAGCCAGGGCCAGCTGATAACCCAGAACACACTGGGAGTCAGCCCAGTGGAAGGGTGTCACAAGGAATTCTGGACGTATTCAGCCCAAGGTTTGGCCCACTCCCCCTGCCGGTTCTGACAGTGACTCCTCATGAACCTCCCAGCTCCTGGTTTATCCTCTGCACCTGCCAGTTAGATTGAGGCCCCCAGCATCTCCATGAAAGCCTTCCATACATGTGATGTGAATTGGGGGCCACGATCGGAGACGATATCCCCCAGAAGGCCATACTGACAAAAGACCTGCTGGAAGAGTGCCACAGAAACCTGGAGAGCGGTAGGGAGACCAGAGAGGGATGAAGTGGCATGATTTTGGGAATCTGTCCACAACCACCAAAATGGTGGTGAAACCATCAGAGGGGAGATCAGTGACGAAATCAAGGGATGCTGAGGTATGGGAAGGGGAAGAAGTTTACCTGCTGGAGTGTGCTGGGGAGATTTAGATTAAGTACATACTTAACTTGAGTTGACATTGTGCAACGTCCTGCACCAAAGAGGGACATCAGTATTTCTCAGAAAGGGAATGAGTGGTACATGGGGGTCCAGCGGTGAGGGCTTTGTGTGCCCAGGTCAGCAACCAATCTCTGACCCCCGAGGGGACGTAGATGCACTCCGGTAGGCAGAGCAAAGGAGCGTTTTCCCTCTCCAGAGCCTGGAGGATGTCCATATCTACGTCCCAAAACCAAGGGCCAACGATGCAGGAGGACCGATTGATGGGCTGGTAGACACTGATAGGGCCTACGTGGAACCACAGGTTGCGGAAAAGCAGGTCCTTCAACATCCTGGTCCGCAGGTGGTAATCTTCCTCTCTGACCTGGAGATGATGGGATTATGGAGTTGCAGCCACGGGAGGCCGAGGATGACTTTGTGCATCGGTGTGTAGGTGATGAGGAAGGGAAGGCTTTCCGGGTGCTTGGATACCACGTGAGGGTGAGTGGTCCTGTGACATGCCTAATAGTGCCGGATCATAATGGTTGCATATCCAACGCTTGGACGGGAAACAGAGAGGAGAGCGTGTATGAGGAGATGTGTAGGTAGGAGGCAAGCACTATACTATTGTGAAGGACTTAATTCTTCCTGCTGATATGGCTGGGGCAATGCTGGGGGAAATGCCCAAAAAACTATACAGACAATGTCTCCATCAAACAACACTGTTGCACGATGCATCAGTGACATGGCAGGAGCTGTTTTGAAACAATTACTGCTTCGCAAACCAGCTAGTGAATCATATGTGTTATAGCTGGATGAGTCAACAGATGTGGTGGGCCTGGCACAGCTTCAGGTATATGTCTGTTAAGTTTATGGGGGGGTTAATTAAGGGAGACGTCCTCTTCTACAAACGACTGGAAACCAGGACAACATGAGAGGATATTTTAAAGTACTGGACAGCTTTGTGACATCAAATGGACTTTGGTGGTCAAGATGTGTTGGTATCTGTACTGCGCAAAAGCCATGACAGGGAGACATAGTAGAGTGGTAACGGGCGTACAAGCAGTTGCTCCCGACACCACTTGGGTACACAGCAGCATCCAACGAGAGGCTCTTGCTACCAAGGGAATTACCTGACAGCTTGAAAGATGTTTTGGCCACTACAGTGAAAACTGTTAACTTTGTTAAAGCAAGGCCGCTGAACTATCGTGTATTTTCTGCATTCTGCAATGATATGGGCAACGACCATGTAACGCTTCTACAACATACAGAAGTTCGCTGGTTATCAAGGGGCAAAGTATTGACCCGTTTTCTTGAATTGAGAGACGAGCTTAAAGATTACTTTACCGACCAGCATTTTCACTTGTCTGAATGCTTGCAGGATGATGAGTTTCTCACACGGCTGGACTATCTGTGTGATGCTTTTTCCCAGCTGAATGATCTGAATGTAGGATTACAGGGACTCTCCACAACTGTATTCAATGTGCGGGACAAAGTTTAGGCTATGATTAAGAAGTTGGAGCTCTTTTCTGTTTGCATTAACAAGGACAACACACAGGTCTTTCCCTCATTGTATGATTTATTGTGTGCAAATGCACTCAAGCTTACACACAATGTCAAATGTGATATAGCGAAGCACCTGAGTGGGCTGTGTGCACAAGTACTTTCCCGAAATGGACGACACAAACAACTGGATTTGTTATCCCTTTCATACCCTAACTCCAGGCCACTTACCGATATCTGAACAATAGAGCCTCATCGAAATTGCAACAAGCGGTTCTGTGAAAATTGAATTTAATCAGAGGCCACTGCCAGATGTCTGGATAGGGCTGCGCTCAGAGTTCCTTGCCTTGGCAAATCACGCTGTTAAGACACTGATGCCCTTTGCAATCAAGTACCTATATGAGAGTGGATTCTCGGCCCTTACTAGTATGAAAACTAAATACAGGCACAGACTGTGTGTGGAAAATGATTTAAGACTGAGACTCCAATACAACCCAACATTGCAGAGTTATGTGCATCCTTTCGAGCACACCCTCCTCATTATTCACATTTTTGATGAAGTAATAATGTTTTATTTGTAAGATGGCTAAATTAAAGAGCAAAATGGTTGATGAAAAAAAATAAGGATAATGGACAAATGCTGCACAATCCAGGTGTGGAAAGTTCTTAGAGACACTGCCAAAGGTGCTTCTACAAAAAGTTTTGACTCAAGGGTGTGAATACTTATGTAAATGTGATATTTCTGTATTTCAATACATTTGCTACAATTGATAAAAACATGCTTTCCCTTTTGTTAATATGGGGCAGTGTGTGTAGATGGGTGAGATAAATAAATCAATTTAATTCATTTTGAATTCAGGCTGTAATACAACAAAATGTGTGGGATGAGTGAACGGGTATGAATACTTTCTGAAGGCACTGTACTCACACACACACACACACACGCTACTGTCTATTATCTACCTGTTGCCTAGTCACTTTACCCCTACTTTACAGTGCCTTCGGAAAGTATTCAGCACCCTTGACCTTTTCCACATTTTCTTACATACATACCCCATTATGACAAAATAGGTTCTTAGAAATGTTAGCAAGTGTATTCAAAATAAAAAACAGAAATACCTTATTTACATAAGTATTCAGACCATTCGCTATGAGACTCGAAATTGAGCTCAGGTCCATCCTGTTTCCATTGATCATCCTCGAGATGTTTCTACAACTTGATTGGTCCACCTGTGATAAATTCAATTGACTGGAAATGATTTGTAAAGACACACACCTGTCTATATAAGGTCCCACAGTTGACAGTGCATGTCAGAGCAAAAACCAAGCCATGATCTCGAAAGAATTGTCCGTAGACCTCCGAGACAGGACTGTGTCGAGGCACAGATCTGGAGAAGGGTACCAAAACATTTCTGCAGCATTGAAGGTCCCCAAGTACACGGTGGCTTCCATCATTCTTAGATGGAAGATGTTAGGAACCACAAAGTCTCTTCCTAGAGCTGGCCGCCTGGCCAAACTGAACAATCGGGGGAGAAGGGATTCCCGCAATATAACATCTGCTAAATATGTGTATGTGACCAATAAAATTGTAATTGATTTGGTCAGGGAGGTCACTCTGACAGAGCACTAAAGTTCCTTATGTGGAGATGGGAGAAACTTCCAGAAGGACAGCCATCACTTCAGCACTCTACCAATCAGGCCTTTATGGTGGAGTAGCCAGACGGAAGCCACTCCTCATTAAAAAGCACATGACTGCCCGCTTCGAGTTTCCCAAAAAGCATCTAAAGTACTGAGTAAAAGGTACTTATGTAAATGTAGTATTTAAAATTGTTTTATTTTTATACATTTTCCAAAATTTCTACAAACATATTTTTGCTTTGTCATTATGGGGTACTGTGTATAGATTGAGGAAAAAAACTATTGATTCAATTTTAGAATAAGGCTGTAACCTAAAAAAAGGTGGACAAGTCAAGGTGTCTGAATACTTTCCGAAGGCACTGTATATGTACAGTACAGTACATGCTGAAGCTACCTCAATTACCTTTTATCCCTGAACATTGTCTCGGTACTGGTACTCCCTGTATATAGCCATGATATCTTCTACTTCCTATATATAGCCATGTTATTTTTACTCTTTATTCGTATTTGCTATTCACTGTGTATTTATTCCTTGTGTCACTATTTTTTTTATTTAAAAAAAATCTTGTCTTTAACTCTGCATTGTTGGAAATGGACCCGTAAGTAAGTGTTTCATTGTTAGTCTACACATGTTGTCTACGATGCGTTGATTTTAGTATACCACGGCCCACGGTTACCACACAGAGTAAATAAAGTTGATTTGTTTCTATATTACAGAAACATTCTAAGAGAAGATCCTTTAGTGCCTGAGAGCACATCATTGGGAAAAGAGAGTGAATTTACTTGAGACCCTAGCTCCAGGGGTGTTGTTGTTTGCTGGTGTAGCGAGCAGAGAGCGCTCCTAACACAGACCGTTACTCCGGTAAAAGTGTGCTGTGGTGACAAAAAAATGTCAACTATCAGTTCCACCCCATTCCTTACTGTGCGCTCCAATCTGAGATGTTAGAGAAGATGGGTGAAAACAAACATTGTTCTCCTGTCAGCGGCTCTGATGGAACATACAGTGCCAGGGAAATACTTTTGCAGAGCTCGCTCCAACTCTCTAACACCACGCCAGCCTTAATAGGAGGGATGGAATGGATTTTCGCAGACATAATGACCATCATAAAGCTTGTAGGGTAAGATGTAAAGGATGACGATAACTTTGGAAAGGGGTGAATGGGGCTATTTGTTGATAGCAAGAACATTTGGAGTAATGCTATGTTCCTAAGTCTATACTTGTCTGCAGGCGTGTCATTTCTTAATCAACACTGTTCAAGTCCAGAGGACCCAGAGGCTACTTTTGATGTGGAAAGACACTGAGAAACATAAATAATAATAAGATGTACAACATGAGTACAATAGCCAACAGATATTTCCCATGATCTCACATCCATAAAAACGGGTCAACGTCCATAAAAGTGGTTAGTCAGACAATCATTAAACATTTTTCCATAATTTTAAAAAGCAATAAAGTATACTTTCAAATATAAAAACTCTAGATTGATTTGTAGATACAAATATAAATACATATACTATAAAATTAAATAAATAAATGGGTAAAATAATGAATTAAATCAATTAACACATGCAACAATAAATGAATACATTATCAAATGAATTAGTAAACCAACTGTTGCCTACATGATATGATGATAGTTTCTGTGTTGTTCTCATTGACTGGGGGGTTGTGTAGTCCACAAGCTTATACTCCTAATAATCAGCCATTCTTTCTGACTGGCAGTCACCACAATACGAACACACTCAATGTCAAAGGCAATCTTGTGGTCCACGTCTTGAACGTCAATGTTGCCATTTTTAAACTCCCCTAACGTGATGTAGGAAGAACACTGCCTTCCTCTCTTTGTCCCCACCAGCTTCTCTCCTACTTCCAGAGCTCCATGGTGCAGGATATCATTCTGACGATCGTCCGTTCCTGTCAAGATTTTGATTTTGCTTATTTTAGTTGATTTGTTAAATATTATGACAAAGAAGTCTCCGGTAGAGGGGGGTTTCCCCCAAAAGTATTCGTCCACACTGCTATAAGCCTTGGTGGCGTCATAGTTTTCAAATACATTAATGTTAGTGTACAGGCTGGCAGGAGGGTTGTCAGGGATATCAATAGAGTCCTCTTCAAAGTCATCATCCTTCAACTTGTTCTCTGCTCCCTTATATGAGGAGTAGTAGCCCATGTGCTGGAACAGAGAGGGCTTGAAGCGGATCACATCTTTCTGGGCCAACAGGCCCCGGAAGTGAATAAGGAGCCAGTCGCAAGGCATCTCCTGGTAGAACATGAGCAGGAAGTGGGCCAGGCGCGGAAGGTCTCTTGAGTGGTAGAGCTTCCCTATGTAGCCAAGCTTGGAGAATTCCAGCATCACCCAGTAGGAGCCTTCCCTGGAAGTGACCACCTTCTTCAGGGATGTCAGGAAGTTCCTTGAGCAGAGCACATCGTCCTCCAGCATCATGTAAAAATCTGAGAGGTTGGTGCAGAAGTTGAGAAGGAAGGCGTAGTCCACGTTCTGCTTGGAGCGGAAGCGTACCCTGTCCTCTGGGTCGTCGTAGTTCCTTTTCAGCCCATCCAGTGATGGGTAGTACTCCTCAGGGGCATGGATCACCAGGAGATGTCCAGCGATGATGTGGTGGGCAAACTTCCTGGAGATGTCCTGCACCAGGTTTTCACACCAGGCCAGGTCAAAGTCCGCCAGGTGAACAACCACCACAATCTCTTTCAGCTCCTCATAACTGGACTGGTCGAAAATGGATTTGATCGTCTCCATGAGGTAATTCCCTCTTTTTCTTTTGACAGACGACAGTCCAATGGTTAGATATTCTGTAAACGAAAACATAAATATTATTTCGCTGTGCATTAAAAGATTACTTACATTTTTTTTTACAACTGCCTTCGAGAGCCCGAAAATGAGCCCGAAAATGTATGAATGTATTGTATTAATGAATGTATGACTCAATTATTTAAACAAGTTTTTACAATGTATTTCTCGTGTCTAATTTGCCATTGTTAATAAAACAATATGCAATGACAGCCAATGAATTACACACGACATGCTATGCTACATCCTATGATACACTCACTCTTTCGAGGCAAAGGGGTTCCGGCGAGGTAACGATATGTGACGTTTATGGTTCCAGAGAAATTAGTGAGGTCTCTAAAGGTGTGAACATATCTCTCAGAGTTTGAAGGATGCATGGACGTTTCTCTCAGTTGCCTTTTGTCCTCCTCCTGCAACGCAGAACAAAGACGAAAGATCGGATGAGATGAGACGACTTCACATTGTGAATGCCAAAACAAACCAAAGTCTCATCTCATCTCTGTTGGTCAGGGCCTGTAAGTAAGCGTTTCACTGTGAGGTCTACAAATAAACTTTGACTTGATTTGATTTGATCCCAACTACTGTACAAACAAAACACAGCAAAGTCAATTCATCTCCTTCTAAGACCATTGATATTAATATTGACATTGCCATGGATATGGTACTTCGTGAGAGCACCAGATCATTGAAAATATGCACCCCCCCCCATAATTTAAATAACAAATACAGATAATGTGTTATGATCACCAAGATTTGATAGAATCATGAATAAGAAATAAATCCTTTGGCTCTGAAAACAAGAAACTATAAAAAGGGACAACATGGTTAAATACAAGAGTAAACTCTTGGATGAAAATTATGCTGTTTGATTTAAGAGGAGGAGGGTGGTACAACAGGCCCGTACACCGCAAAATACAATGTTGATGTTGTCCTACCTAAAAAGAGGACTAATGCGGATATTAATCTTTGCCATTAGTAGTGGAAATCTGCATTTCTCAATTCCAAATGTATGTGAAAGACAAGGCACCATCTAATTCCAAGTTTTTAGATGGTTTCTCCACATATTTGAGATTGGATGACTTAAAGAGGCATTCGGCAGTTGCTACATACATTTTTGGACTTATAAATGAATGATATCTACCCATTGATTCTTAAAGAAAACAACCTACTAATGGCTCATCATTAACTTAGTTTAACTGTCGTACCCCATCAGAATGTAAGCCTCTTTTACGCCAATGTTTGCAAACAAGTATACATTAAAAAATTTTTTAAAAACTATAAACCCTCAGAACATGGTTAAAACTATACTTATGGATAGTCAGTCCTTGCATCCATATCTCTGTCAATGAATTTGAGAGTGTTTACATTACTCCAGCCCCATCCCTCAGCTTTTTACCAAAACAGGGACGGGGATTACACTTTGTTACTGTTTCAATTGCGTATTGCCCTTTTAAGTGGTGGCAGGGTAGCCTAGTGGTTAGAGCGTTGGACTAGTAACCGGAATGTTGCAAGTTCAAACCCCCGAGCTGACAAGGTTCAAATCTGTCGTTCTGCCCCTGAACAGGCAGTTAACCCACTGTTCCCAGGCCGTCATTGAAAATAAGAATTTGTTCTTAACTGACTTGCCTAGTTAAATAAAGGTTAAAAAAAATAAAAAAGTTAATGATATGACATCCATATTAGGAATTTGTCAGACAAACGTTCTAATCTGGATGCCGTAGATAAAGACTCACCAGCACATACCCATCCTCAATGTACAGATTGAGGAAGAGTAAACAGGTGATCAGGACCCCCAGGAAGGGGATGATGGAGCGTTTACGGAAACACCTCATCTTGTCCAGGGACTTCCACACCAGCCTCATGATGCAGACACTCTCACTGGGATCTGCAGGGAAACAAAAGGTGGAAAGGTACATTATCAAGCTGTGTAGCAACACTGAGATGGAACATATAGTTCATGAGACGGGCTCGGCCTATATATAGACTGCCATCAGGTGGAGGGGTTATGAATCATTTTCTTTTTCTTTCAAGCAATCAGATTAGTTCCACTCTTCCTGATCATAGTGCATAGTGGGAAAATGCTATTTTCAAAATAACATGGTACTTGCAAAAAAAAGTATTATAGAACACAACGAGTACCACCAGAGATAGATCAGAGAATACAAAGATTAACCCGCAAAGAAATAGACAATTATAATTTATAGACTGCAATTGGGCATCAGCTAACACTTTTCTGCCACTGCTACAAAGCCCCAGAGATGCTTAATGGAATACAAACTAGCTCTAAGCTTAGTTCAATACTCACACACACATCGAGCACCGGGGGAGCCTGCCTCACCTGGGAAAAGGGCTGGTCAATACCTCTCTGTTCTGGATCTACACACACACATCCTGTCTCTTTGTCGGCTATTTATTCAATCATCAGTGGTATTGGTTATGCGTATGCTGTTGATGCTTTTGCACTTTTGCATAATTATGGGTTACAGAGCTGAAAACGTTTGAAAAGACAACTCCCCTTTCATTGCAACATTGGCATATGTCCACATGTACTGTAAAAGCCAACTGTGAAGGTATACAAAAAGGGAAATAGAAAATAGGAAAGGTATTAAAACAAAATAATAGGAAATAATAGGAATTGATGGGACCTTCATCCTAGTCATATGAATTATGACGGTAGCCTCAAGAAACACCTGCCAACAGTAAAATAATAATTTACCAGATGCTCTTATCCAAAGCAACTAGGGTAAAGTGCCTTGCTCAGGGGCACATCAACAGATTTTCCACCTAGTCGGCTTGGGGAAACTCTCAGTTGAGAACATTCGGTTGCTGGCCCAACACTCTTACCGCTAGACTACCGGCCATCTAGCTTGTTAACGAATCACTAACTAATCAATTAGTTAGTAGCCAAGAGTTCTATTAATATAAAAAATATAATCTTGAGCCAAACAAGTAGCTCTCTTAAACTACACTTTAAGCTTGTCACTTTCAAATCCCTCCCTCCCTATCTCTCCATACAGGTACCTCTGTAGTGTAGACGACTGACATAAGCCGAAAAGCTGCATTGCTGACTGAGACTTTCACAACTCTGCAGCACAGTGGACTCCACACAACAACCTGATAACACAGCTCCTTTATAATCTCATCTCTCTCAAAAAGCAACAGCCACGGTGGCCTCCCGAGTGGCGCAGTGGTCTAAGGTACTGACCGGGGGTTCTATAGGGGCAGCGCATAATTGGCCCAGCGTCGTCCGGGTTAGAGGAGGGTTTGGCCGGGGAGGGGGATGCTTTACTTCACTGACGACTCTCAAGCGACTCCTTGTGGCCGGGTGTCGGTCAACGTTGTTTCCTCTGATACATCATTGCAGCTGGCTTCCAGGTTAAGAGGGTGGGTGTTAAAAACTACGGTTTGGCGGGTCATGTTTCGGAGGACGCATGACCCGACCTTTGCCTCTCCCTCCCTCCCGAGCCCTCTGGGGAGTCGCAGCAATGAGACAAGATCGAAATTGGGGATAAAAAGGGGGGTAAAAACAAATAAAATAGTCAGCTACAGCTAAATGTCACACTGGCAGACATTGTGAAGCCTCTTTCAGTCTTTTTTTGTTAAACTATGTTATTAAGGGAAAGTACGAAAATGACAGTGGGGAGAGAAAAATATATGTTTCCTGGGCCACTGCGGACAGAATACTACAATTACACAACTGGGCAATTTCATTTTCTCTGCTTCATGCTGGCTAGGTGGTAAAGTATTTTCTCTCACACATGAGTGCTGGAGTTGGTATCCTCATAATGCAGGTTGGGTCAGTACTGGCTGTTTAACTGCATCCCAAATGGCACCCTATTCCTTATATAGTGCAGTACTTATGGGTGCTTCCGACCGGGCACACAACAGCATTTCAACATAGATGATTGGGTAATGTTTGGTTGAAACGTTGATCAATGACATTACAACTTACCGTGTATTCACACACTGAAAAAGACAGCCAAAAGTGAGTTGAATTTCCAATGTGTTACCAATATGCTGTCAACCATCTAACAAACCACATTCCAATGAAAAACCAATGTCACATTTTTGCCAACCTTATTAAACAAACGACCGCAGTCATTTTTTTTGTGTCTCTCTAGAGAGAAATCAAGTCAATAACATTGTGGGACGCTGGGCTGAAGGGAGTTGTAGTTTTCAAGAAGCAAATATTCAACTTGGTTCAGAGCCGAAATGTGGTAATTAACTACAATGAATCTATTCAATGAAATAAAATGTTATTTGTCACATGCTTCGTAAACAGTTGTAGACTAACAGGGAAATGCTAACTCATGAGCCCTTCCCAAAAGTAAAAAGTAAAACACATAATAATAAATACACGAGTAATGTTAACTTATATACCAGTACTGAGTCGATGTGTAGAGGTACGAGATAAATTGGGGTATATATAACTAGGAATAAAGTAACAAATATTAAACAGTAGCAGCAGCATACAGTATTTGACAATTTAAAAAAGTTAGTGCAAAAAGGGTCAATGCATTTAGTTAAATAGCTAACCAAATAGCTACTCGGACAAACAATTTAGCAGTCTTATGGCTTGGGGTAGATGCTTTTCAGGGTCCTTTTGGTTCCAGACTTTGTGTATCGGTATCACTTGCTGTGCGGTAGCAGAGAGAACAGTCTATGACAGATCCTTAGTAATGTGGACACCAAGGAACTTGATGCTCTCGACCAGCTCCACTACAGCCGCGTCGATATGAATGGCGGTGGGTTCGACCCTGTTTCCTGTAGTCCACGATCAGCTCCTTTATCTTGCTGACGTGTGCGGCCACGTAGTTGTGGGTGAAAAGGGAGTACAGGAAGAGACTAAGGACATATCACTGAGGGGCCCCCATGTTGAAGGTCAGCGGGGTGGATGTGATATTGCCTACCCTCACCACCTTGGATCAGAAAGTCCAGGATCCAGTTGCAGAGGGAGGTGTTCAGACTCAGTCCTTAGCTTAGTGATGAGTTTGGAGGGCACTATGGTGTTGAACGCTGAGCTGTAGTCAATGAACAGAATTCTCACATAGGTGTTTCTCTAGTCCAGGTGGGAAATGGCAGTGTGGAGTGCAATATAGATTGCATCATCTGTGGATCTGTTGGGTCATTATCCAAATTTGAGTGGGTCATGTGTGTTTGGGATGATGGTGTTGATGTGAGCCATGACCAGCCTTTCAAAGCATTTCATGGCTACAGATCTGAGTGCTACGGGGCGATAGCCCTTTAGACAGATTATCTTGGCATCAAACATCGTTTGACATGTTTCTACAACATTTTAATGGTACTTTTTGGACCGCGCTTTGTGCCAATGGATTACTGAGCAAAACACACCAACAAAACAGAGGTTTTTGGACATAAAGAGGGACTTTATCGAACAAAACAAACATGTAATGTAGAACATGGAGTCTTGTGAGTGCAATCATATGAAGATCATCAAAGGTAAGTGATTAATTTTATCAATATTTCTGACTTTTGTTACTCCTCTACTTGACTGGTTACTGTTTGTAATGTTTTGTTTGCTGGGCACTGTCCTCAGATAATCGCATGGTATGCTTTCGGAACACCTATCCCTAATATTAAGGATGAGACCAAATCTACACTGGAGTTCCTTACCAAGTGAATGTAGCCAAGTTAGTGTTAAACTTAAATCTGCTTGAAAATCTATGGCAAGTCTTACATGGTTTTCTAGCGATGATCAACAACAGAGCTTGAAGAATTTTGAAAAGAAAATTGGGCAAATGTTGCACAATCCAGGTGTGAAAAGACTTTCCCAGAAAGACTCGCAGCTGTAATCACTGCCAAAGGTGATTCTAACCTCAGGGGGTTGAATAATTATCTAATCAATATATATATATATACACTGCTCAAAAAATAAAGGGAATACTTAAACAACAGAATGTAACTCCAAGTCAATCACACTTCTGTGAAATCAAACTGTCCACTTAGGAAGCAACACTGACATAGGCATTTAGCAAGATACCCCCAATAAAGAAGTGGTTCTGCAGGTGGGGACCACAGACCACTTCTCAGTTCCTATGCTTCCTGGCTGATGTTTTGGTCACTTTTGAATGTTGGCGGTGCTTTCACTCTAGTGGTAGCATGAGACGGAGTCTACAACCCACACAAGTGTCTCAGGTAGTGCAGCTCATCCAGGATGGCACATCAATGCGAGCTGTGGCAAGAAGGTTTGCTGTGTTTTTGTGTGATTTTTTGTCAGCACATTCAACTATGTAAAGAAAAAAGTATTTAATAAGAATATTTCATTCATTCAGATCTAGGATGTGTTATTTTAGTGTTCCCTTGAGCAGTGTATTTGTGTTTTATTTTTCGAAAAAATTAACACACTGACATTATTGCTTACTTATTACTAAAGGAATTAATGAATTCTATAGATAGTAGGGGTAAGTGTGTTTTAATGGGCTACTGGCAGTCAGTCACTCCATCAGTCCTCCTATCTCCCTGCTGTAACATTGCAGCAGGACACATCAGACCTCTTCAGTGGGTGCTGTTAAAGACCCACTGTGTAAATTGAACCAAAGAAACCACACCACTGCCACCCTGTAGCGGTCACTCAAATCAGTTTGAAATGGTTTAATAGCTACCTATGAAAGTCTCCTACTGTACCTATCACTTATGGAAGTGAAACAAAATGTGTATTCCACAAGGCTCCACTCCTCTCAACTTACCCCACTGGAATACAATTATATATTCAAGATACCACGACACAGAATGGGTAACCTGTCAAAGCAAAAGTGAAATATCTCTGAAACCTGCATTTGACAAGCCCGGGCAATAAAATAATCAAGAATAGCGACCTTCTCAAAGTGTTTGTGTGCAGTACTATCAACATAATTCATTCATTCCTTTAGTAGACAGAGTACCGGCAGCAGGGCACTGAGGAAGATGGAATAACGAAGTGAATATTTGAAAATGAAATGTTGTCCTCTGGGAGTGTGGAAACAACCTTGGAGTCTCTCGATGTGTTGTTCATAAGTTTAAAAAAATAATCCCTTAACAAACACTTCTTTCGGGTCTAAATCACTTTAAACTCTCCAATTTAGTGACACTTCATTTTAAAAACGAGGCGCGCCTCGTGTAATGGGAAAATCGGAATGGAAAACTCATTGTGAATGAGAAAGGGGAACATACATTTTAATAAAATGGGCAGCAAAAAGCAGTTCTCCCACATTTGATCTTGTTATCTGTTTGACATTATTTCCCCTGGGTATCCTGCACAGACGTACAGCTCTGCACAAATAATCAATTAAGCCTGCAGATTTGTAGGGATTCAGCAGTTGCTTTGTGTCAGGCCTTCAGCCAGTTTCTTTCAAGAGGGAAACACCGGAGGCTGCTGTTGATAACAAAATTGTAATGTAGCGAGGAATAATAACTCCCTTCATTATGAAGTGATTTTTAAAATGTATTTAAACAAATTGAAATTGGTAAAACAGTTTACCAATTACTGCATTCTTATGTAATTTGTCACACAATGAGAATCTATCATCTACAAAGACTTAATGGACTGCCAGATATAGACTTATTTTGTAAAGATGCTGAATTATCAACATAGGCAGCATACCGAAGAGGATTACTATTGGTACCTTATCCCTCTTTAGAGCGGTAACTGAAAAAGTTTAAAGCAACTTCATCATGCAACAAGGCTACAATTGTTCAAGGCTGAAACATTGTCAATCATGTTCCCTACCCTGAGAGGACAACTCCTGTTCTACTAACTTGTATTCCACTAACTCGTATTCTAACTTGTACTGAAACTACAGGCACAGCTCCAATGATTCTGCACCCCTCGTGTTTGCTGCTCAGTCCGTCTGCACATGGCTTTGTGCTCACTTAGCTGCCAACACCTTATCAGATCTGGTCATCGTCACCGGGCCCAGACACTGTGTTCTACCGGTAGCAGGTTACGACAGGCTGGCTGGCTGTGTGGAGCTCCAGAGGTTGGACAGCGGTGCCAAGGTTTAAATAGATATGCACACACACTCCCCTCCTGCTCCAGGCCTATCACCGCTGTCAGCAGTCTGAGTGTGTTTCCCCTTGGACACACTGTTTGTGTGTGTGTTTGCGCACTGTGTGTGTATTCCCCCCTGACTCGCTGTCCAAGCTGGCCCTCGCCGCCACCACCGCCTCATGGGAGCCAATGAGGCAGTGGTGCAGCTCCAGGTGTTCTCCCATAATGGCCTGGTGGAGTGCCTCGCGAGCAACAACCCTTGGAACAGGAAATAACAAAACCGCTGCCTCCCGCATATCCCTATGCCTCCCTATGTCTGCCAGAAGTCCATAGTGTTTTGGATGCTTCCAACTCAACAGTGCTGCTGCCAATTTTTTATGATTTCCAAGGAAGGACACTATGTTTAATCTAAGTCCAGCGTAATTTGGATCCACGTACAAAGCCCTAAAATTAATTCCCATTCGTTACCACCATGGCCTTTTCATGCAAGGACCAGGTGTTCTTGCACAGGTGTTCTAGCTTCTAGAATAGGTTCCTCATAAAATATTGAACATGTGTCGCTCATTGATGCTAGCTTCAGAGCAATCAGGCTTCAAACACTCGGAACAAATGGCGGTCCTCTGGCTGCAGTACAAGCACTCTTGATAGCTCTGTGCTAGCCTTGATTGAAACGCAATCGTAAGGAGGGCTGTTCAACATTGGATTGGTCTGTATTCTATTTTTTTTATTTTTACATTTCTTTCTATTTGGCCGGAGACAGAGCTAAAAGGTTGTATCATATATTTCCAAGGCCACCAAATGGAGGCATGCCAAGCCTGGACAATTTAACAACTGATAATTAACTGCCTGTATCACTGTGATGTTGGATTTGATAGGGAGATTTGCCTTTCTCATTTTGACCGCATTGATATCAATTAAAGAGATAACTATAATGAGAGAGAGAACAGTGATCTGTCGACATACATTTGTCACATCACAGTGGCCAGTTGAAAGTGGATATGAGTTTCACTGTATGGGCAGGGTCTGATCAAACAAAGGAGCAACACCAACGTGTCTCTGTGATGGGGGCGATGGGCGACGAATGCTACTATGAATTGGGAGCCAGGATGCTTCCAGAATGTTATCTCGATATTTACCTTTAGGGTCAGAGAGAAAGATGAAAGGCTTTGTGGTTCCATCAGTGGCGAGCATAATGAAGACGGGAGGCGTGAGAAATGATTCATGTGTGAGTGAGCCTCTCTCAGGCCATTCTCAGCCGTTAGCATTCTGACCCAGATTAGCTCTCGACCAGAGGCCCAGTGGAGAGAGCTGGAGATGTAGGGCCGCAATTTGTCTGGCTCATTTCCACTAGATAACACACCGGACATGGTTGTACTAGACACACAGACATACACATGCCGACACACTGTTTCTGTTACAACACTATCTTTGGCGTCAGACCAATTTGATACTGTTAGAAACAGACTGTGACACAAATTATGCCGTAGCATTAGAGTACCACATGGTTAAATTAACATATTCGGAAGTAATTATCTAGTGTCAAAATACTCGGTTAATTCATCGCCGTTGGTGGGCTACAGTACATTCAGCCCATGGCTAACCTGCACGTTGGGCAACCCTGCTGCTGCACACTGATTCTCCCACCTTGCCCTTTGTGTATGACGTCACATGTCATCAACATATGCCGCGGCTACCCTGGAGCAATAAACCAGAACCAGAGGCCCCATGTGCATTCTCTCCTCTCCTCAGACAACTGTCAGCAAGCCCACTCTATCTTTCTGCTCTGGGCGAGAGAAAAAAGCCATGAGGAGATGATAGAAAAAGAGAGAGAATTCTCTCTCTCTTCGTCAGTTAGGGAGAAGGGAGTCGGGAGGTAGACAGGGGACTTGCCTTGAAAGCTCTTAAAAAGCCAACTTCACCTCCTGGTCAAATCTGTGAAATGAGAAAATGGCTGAAGGGGCAAGGGTCTTGTGGAAGATAGTGCATTCTCATGTTATCTCCTCCTCACACATTGAGTGCAGGGAGGACAGGCCACTGGCAGGCTATTCAAAGGGCTCCGTCTCTCCGTGGTGTTGAAATGAGAGACCAGAGAGAGACAATAAGATGGCCCAGTTTCCCACCAGTCTGACAAGAGAGAAACGAACACACACACAGAGAAGAAGTGCTCTTAGGAAATGAGCCTCTGGGATGAGGAAAGTAGACAACCAGAGATGAATAGTGTTCATTTCATTGGGTTTAGTACATGAAGGAAAAGTACTGTAACAAATTGACAGGACTGAACAAGTGAGGAGCAGATAGATACTGAATAACTGTGCCATTCCATTAAACTGTATATTTTAATTTGTGTACATAATGCAAAAAATGTAAATGTTATGTTTTACTAGCAAAACCCTAAAACACCTCACTAAACATAACGCCCAAGCATCAAACGATTGAGTCCCCACAAGCCATAATATCAAACTTTACATAAGTAGACGCAACACAAATTAAGATACAGTACAATACAGTTCTTTCTGTAAAAATGTTCTGACAAACCATGATATCAAACGACTTTACACAACTACTGTAGACATAAGAAAGTAAGATACCAGTAGCCTACCTTAGTGAAAAATGTCCATTCTTCCGAGTGGACTAAAGCATCCTAAACAGCAGTATGTTCTGACAGCCGTCTCGGAAAGACAGTATACTGTACATCTCTTCCATAGCTAGACTGACTTATGGAGAGTATCCTATAAACCTGCATCCAGCATCCACCCAGTCTTCATTCAGCATTAATAATTGATGAGGCTGGATCACTAAAAAGACATTTATCGCCAATATCCCTGACCAGGCAATCCAACACTATTGTAGTTGAGCCACAATTTTTGAATTGTGCATTTCATTGAGGATAAAGTTCTTGTTAATAAGTAATATATGATACATATTACATATCATACATAGTACCGTACATTTCATTGAGGATAACGTTCTTGTTAGTAAGTAATATGTGATACATGTGGAATATTACTATTCCTTCAGCTATGATGAAGGGTCACTTAGAAATGTCCCTGTTTTTGAAAGAAAAGCACAATATTTTTTGTCCATTAAAATAACATCAAATTGATCAGAAATACAGTGTAGAGTTCCTCTGTCTGGTGTCTGTGCTCTTTTGCACATCTTAATCTTTTCTTTTTATTAGCCATTCTGAGATATGGCATTTTCTTTGCAACTCTGGCCAAGAAGGCCAGCATCCCAGAGTCGCCTTTTCACTGTTGATGTTGAGACTGGTGTTTTGCACATATTATTTAATGAAGCTGCCAATTGAGGACTTGTGAGGCATCTGTTTCTCAAACTAGACACTCTAATGTACTTGTACTCTTGCTCAGTTGTGCACTGGGCCCCCCCACTCTTTATATTCTGGTTAGAGCCAGTTTGCGCTGTTCTGTGAAGAGAGTAGTACACAGTGTTGAACGAGATCTTCAGTTTCTTGGTAATTTCTCGCATGGAATAGCCTTCATTTCTCAAAACAAGAATAGACTGACGAGTTTCAGAAGAAAGTCCTTTGGTTCTGGCCATTTTGAGCCTGTAATCGAACCCACAAATGCTGATGCTCCAGATACCATCAAGCACTATAATGAAACTGTCTCTCAGGAAGACCCAGAGTTACCTCTAATGCAGAGGACAAGTTCATTACAGTTAACTTCAACTCAGATTGCAGCTCAGCAAATGTGGGAACTCCTTCAAGAGTTTTGAAAAAGCATTCCAGGTGAAGCTGGTTGAGTGAATGCCAAAAGTGTGCAAAGCTGTCATCAAGGCAAAGGGTGGCTACTTTGAAGAATCTCATACTAAATATATTTTGATCTGATTAACAGTTTTTTGGTTACTACATGATTCCTTATGTGTTATTTTATAGTTTTGATGTCTAAAAAATAAATAAAAATCCTGAATGAGTAGGTGAGTCCAAACTTTTGACTGGTACTGTAAATATACACTCAGTTGCCAGTTTATTAGGTACACCACCCCGTTCATGGAAATTGTTTGCTCCTACTGACAGTGAGTCATGGCTTCCTATATAAAGCAGGGACACATGCATCATGGGATTCAGTTACTGTTTGATTGAATGTTAGAAAGGGCAAAATTAGTGACCTAAGCAACTTTGCGAGTCAGTGGCAGTCTAATGAGAGAGGTTGAAGGAGAATGGCAAGAATCGTGCAAGCTATCAGGCTGAGTACAAGAGTGGTGTGCAGAACAGAGTCTTGTAAGGCACAACTAGTCTGTTCTTGTCACGGATGGGCTATTGCATCAAGCGACCATGCCAGGTTCCACTCCTATTAGCTAAAAACAAGAATAAGCGACTCCATTGGATACGAGACCATCAAACCTGGACAATTGAGGAGTGGAAAAAAATTGCCTGGTCCAACGAATCCCTAATCCTGTTGTGACATTTTGATGGCAGCATCAGGATTTGGCATAAGCAGCATGATTCCATGGCCCTATCCTGCCTGGGGTTAAAGGTAAAGGCTGGTGGCAGTGGTGTAATGGTGTGGGGAAGGAACGTGGAAGGAACGTTGGAACGTTTACATGCCCCAAAGAATCCACTGAGTTTGCCAAGACAGTCCATCCACCTGACAGGTGTGGCATATCAAGAAGCTGATTAAACTGCATGATCATTACACAGGTGCCCCTTGTGCTAGGGACAATCAAAGGCCACTATAACAATTTCAGTTTTGTTGAACAATGCCACAGATGACTCAAATTTTGAGGGAGCCTGCAATTGGCAGGCTGACTGCAGGAATGTCCACCAGAGCTGTTGCCAGAGAATGTAACGTTAATTTGTCTACCATTAGGCTGCCTCCACCGTCGTTTTAGAGAATTTGTCAGTACGACCAACCGGACTCACTACCACAGACCATGTGTAACCACACCAGCCCAGGACCTCCACATCCGACTTCTTCACCTGTGGGATCATCTGAGACCAGTCATCCGGACAGCTGATGAAACTGTGGGTTTGCACAACCAAAGAATTCCTGCAAAAATGGTCAGAAACCGTCTCAGGGAAGCTCATCTGAGTGCTTGTCGTCCTCACCAGGGCCTTGAGCTGACAGCAGTTTGGCGTCGTAATCGACTTCAGCGGGAAAATTCTCACCTTCGATGGCCACTGGCACATTGCAGAAGTGTGCTCTTCACAGATGAATCCCGGTTTCAACTGTTATGGGCATGTGTCAACGTTCTGAACAGAGTGACCAATGGTGTCGGTGGGGTTTTGGTATTGGCAGGCATAAGCTACGGACAACGAACATGACTTTATTTTATTGTTGGCAATTTGAATGCACCGAGATACTCTGGCGAGATCCTGAGGCCCATTGTTGTGCCATTCATCCACCACCACCACCTCATCTTTCAGCATGATAATGCACGGTCCCACGACGCAACGATCTGTACACAACTCCTGTCAGGTGAAAATGTCCCAGTTCATCCATGGCCTGCATACTCACCAGACATGCCACCCATTGAGCATGTTTGGGATGCTCTGGATCGACATGTACGGCAGCGTGGTCCAGTTCCCGCCAATATCCAGCAACTTCAAACAACAATTGAAGAGGAGTGGGACAACTTTCCACAGGCCACAATCAACAGCCTGATCAACTCTATGCAAAGGAGATGTGTCGCGCTGCATGAGGAAAATGGTGGTCACACCAGATACTGTATGTATATGCAAACGCTGCTTCTATTAATAATGTCAAGTTACTAACAATGACAACACGCTAATGAGGATGTTTCCACATTTACACATGCTTGTTTGTGTCTGTCTGGTGTCTTTGTCTGTCTGGATCCCTGTGTACTATGAGATGTGTTGTGTTCATTAATGGGCTATTTTCAGATATAATGTCTCCAGTCTTACTCACAACAATTCAGGTAGTGCCGTTCTAACACTCCTGTGTTGAGTATAGTCTGAGTCATCTCCCAGACATTAGTGGCCATCATGAGTGACTTGACTTACTTGTCAAAAACATGCTAAATATCTACTAGTATATTTCTTCTTTGTTTGATATTTAAAGTCACTCCGGATAAAAAAGGTCTGCAAATATATAAATGACTCAACTGTAAATGATATATCACCAAAAGATAAGTATGATGCTAATTTCATGAGATGTTTTATGAAGAAAAAAAATCCAATCAGTAATGGATGTTTAGTCTTATAATCAGACAAAATCAAATGAGGCACTAACCGGCATGTCAAGCAATTACACTTTAATTAAAGAGTGATTTACATTGACATTTATGCTCAGAGCAAAGACTAACTACATTTCTACTCTGATGACATTGGCTAATTTTCCATGTCTGTAAGGGATTTCCTCCTCTTCTTCTGAAGAGGAGAGGCGAGAAGGATCGGAGGACCAATATGCGGCGTGGTAAGTGTCCATGGTTCTTTTAATAAGAAATTAGTACACATGAACAACTGAATACAAAAAACAATAAACGTGGAATGAACGAAACCCAAAACAGAACCGTGTGGTGAAAAACACAGACATGGAAACAAACACCCACAAACAAACAGTGAAACCCAGGCTACCTAAGTATGATTCTCAATCAGAGACAACTAATGACACCTGCCTCTGATTGAGAACCATACTAGGCCGAAACGTACAAATCCCCAAATCATAAAAAAACAGACTGCCCACCCCAACTCACGCCCTGACCATACTAAATAAATACAAAACAAAGGAAACAAAGATCAGAACGTGACAATGTCTGATCCCCTTTCTCACCCCATGATTAAATGTTTGGTGATGCCATGTCACCAATAATCAGAGAATGTAATGATATGTCATGCCATTGCACATGAAAATATGACCCAGTCACAAGAGACTAAAAATAAACAAATGCAAAAACGTGACGACATCCAGTAGCCAAGGGTGTGGTTTTACTTTCAAGTGGTATATGTTTTCAGTTAGTACGTATGTATTTAATGACATGTAATGTCGTTGCGCATGAAAATACAACCACATACTCTAAGGGTGCCGTTTTCTTTTTACCATTTTAAAATGGTAAATGTATGATATGCAACTATTCTCTGTAAGAAATGTTAATATGCTGGTATATATAATACTGTCAGTCTCTGCTGCTGACAATCGCTTACCTTTTAAGTATTTCAGCAAGCATCAGGTAAAAGTTTCCAACTGTTTTTTATACTTCACATAAAATAAAACTTTTCTGTTTTGTTCCAGCCTCAGGCAGGCTGTGAACCTGGGTTGCGTCTCTCCCAAATGGAAGCCTATTCCCTATATAGTGCATAGGGCTCTGGTCAAAAGTATGATGCAATATACACATATTATACATTCTAGAGTATAAGTCATACTGGTGAGTCCTATACAGAAACATACATTACATTTGGAAAGTATTCAGACCCCTTTACCTTTTCCACATGTTGTTATGTTACAGCCTTATTCTAAAATAGATTTTTTTTTAAATACTTTCTGCTATGTCATTATGGGATATTGTGTGTAGATTGATGAGAGGAAAAAAACTATGACCTAACAAAATGTGGAAAAGGTCAAGTGGTCTGACTACTTTCCGAAGGCACTGTACATATCACAGCCACTACACACTCCAAATAGTGTAGCCTACATGCACTCTTGTCTTGTTGCACTTTTGTCTTGCCCATATGTATGATGTTGATTCTCAATACAATAAAATAGAGAATATAATACAAAAACACTTTTAAAAAGTAAGTTTAACTAGAAATAAAACAAATGATTAAATCCACAACAAAGGCATTTTAAAAGGTGTAAAAATATATTCCATGCACACTGGTCTTTTTTGCCTCAGGTGCCGAACCTCATTTTCAAACAATTTCTAAGCTTCCTGTAAAAATGAACATGAATAGATTTGCAAGACAGAATCAAAAAAGCCAATTAATCTTATGTAAAATGGCTGCTCAATGCGGCTAATGAGATGCCATTTTAATAAGCGGTTGTGTTCTACAACAAAGCCATTAGGTAAACACTATTGTTCATTTGTTTGATGACATGCAGGCAACGGAACAGATTCTGGTTTCAAAACAAAATTAACAATCAATGTTTTATGTGAGGGAGAAAAACTATCCCTCATCTACAAGGAGGTATCTACATACGAAGAGTTTCATTCCAAAATGCTATATATCCATTTTCAGAAATGTTGGTAATTTGTTTGTTTAAAGAACTTATGAATGAGACTGGTGTGTTTTGTTCCCATCTAATCGTGGCTGTTAAATGACACAGGCATTTGTTTGAAACTATCACTAAATAGTTTAATTTCAGCGAGACAATTAACCACATATTGTTGCAAAACGAGATACAGTATATCTGCCTCACTCTCAGAGAAAAAAGTTCCAATGGGTTTTACACAGTCAAATATGACATAACAAAATATTTCTATAAACGACTGTACAAATGATATGTTTGTGACATCAAGGTACTGTACATAAAAACATATACAGTGGCTTGCAAAAGTATTCACCCCCTTGGCATTTTTCCTACTTTGTTGCTGTACAACCTGGAATTAAAATAGATTTGTTGGGGGGTTTGTATCATTTGATTTACACAACATGCATACCACTTTGAAGATTAAAAATATGTTTTATTGTAAAACAAAAAAACAACTTGAACGTGCATAACTATTCACCCCCCCCGAAGTCAATACTTTGTAGAGCCACCTCTTGCAGCAATTACAGCTGCAAGTCTCTTGGGGTATGTCTCTATAAGCTTGGCACATCTAGCCACTGGGAGTATTGCCCATTCTTCAAGACAAAACTGCTCTAGCTTGGATGGGTTCCGCTGGTGTACAGCAATCTTTAGGTCATACCACAGATTCTCAATTGGATTGAGGTCTGGGCTTTGACTAGGCCATTCCAAGACATTTTCCCCCTTAAACCACTAGAGTGTTGCTTTAGCGTTATGCTTAGGGTCTTTGTCCTGTTGGAAGGTGAACATCCGTCCCAGTCTCACATCTCTGGAACACTGAAACAGGTTGCGCTCAATAATTTCCCTGTATTTAGAACTATCCATCATTCCTTCAATTCAGACCAGTTTTCCAGTCCCTGCCGATGAAAAACATGCTGTTTTCGGGGTGATGTGAGCTGTTGGGTTTGCACCAGACAGAGTTTTCCTTGATGGCCAAAAAGCTACATTTTTAGTCTCATCTGACCAGAGTACCTTCTTCCGTATGTTTGGGGAGTTTCCCACATGCCTTTTAGCAAACACCAAACGTGTTTGCCTATTTTCTTCTTTAAGCAATGGCTTTTTTTCTGGCCACTCTTCTGTAAAGCCCAGCTCTGTGGAGTGTACAGCTTAAAGTGATCCTATGGACAGATACTCCAATCTCTGATGTGGAGCTTTGCAGCTCCAGCAGGGTTATCTTTGGTCTCTTTGTTGCCTCTCTGATTAATGCCTTCCTTGCCTGGTCTGTGAGTTCTGGTGGGCGACCCTCTCTTGGCATCTTTGTTGTGGTGCCAAATTCTTTCAATTTTTTAATAATGCATTCAATGGTGCTCTGTGGGATGTTCAAAGTTTTGGATATTTTTTATAACCTAACCCTGATCTGTACTTCTCCACAACTTTGTCCCTGACCTGTTTGGAGAGATCCTTGGTTTTCATAGTGCCACTTGCTTGGTGGTGCCACTTGCTTGGTGGTGCCACTTGCTTGGTGGTGCCACTTGCTTGGTGGTGCCACTTGCTTGGTGGTGCCACTTGCTTGGTGGTGCCACTTGCTTGGTGGTGCCACTTGCTTGGTGGTGCCACTTGCTTGGTGGTGCCACTTGTTTGGTGGTGCCACTTGCTTGGTGGTGCCACTTGCTTGGTGGTGCCACTTGCTTGGTGGTGCCACTTGCTTGGTGGTGCCACTTGCTTGGTGGTGCCACTTGCTTGGTGGTGCCACTTGCTTGGTGGTGTTGCAGACTCTGGGGCTTTTCAGAACAGGTGTATATATACTGAGATCAAGTGACAGGTCATGTGACACTTTGATTGCACACAGGTGGACTTTATTTCACAAATTATGTGACTTCTGAAGGTAATTGGTTGCACCAGATCTTATTTAGGGGCTTCATAGCAAAGGGAATACATATGTACACACCACATGTCTGCTTTATTAATTTTTGGATATAAGTTATTTTTTTATTTCACTTCACCAATTTGGACAATTTGGTGTATGTCCATGACATGAAATCCAAATAAAAATCAATTTAAATTACAGGTTGTAATGCAACAAAATAGGACAAAAGCCAAGGGGGAAGAATACAAAATCAAGCTTGTGACTCTACAAATTTGTAAGATGCATTTGCAGTTCATTTTGGTAGTGTTTCAGATGATCGTGTGCCTAATTGAAATGAATGTTAAATAATGTATTTTGTCATTTTGGAGTAACTTTTATTATAACTCAGAATAAAGGTTGAATGTTACATTCGTTTGCAAGGAAGCATTAACTTTAGGCTATTTACCATATTACAAAAGTAATATTGAATTGTGTTTGGTTGTCAACACAACCAAATATCAACATTTAAAGGGTAGGTAGCATAACATAACAACATGTAACATATGGATTTGCATTAGTATACTCATCAAAAGTCCCATTGTAAAGTTAGACCTCACTTTACAATTTATGAGATATTACATCTGAATTCTGAAGAATGCAAAAGTCATGTGGGAAAATGTTTTTCCGGGGGCTGATGTAATATGGAGGACCCGACAACACAGCCTATTCTTTATAATGTAAAACTTCAAATTAAACTCATTTGTTTGCAATCATGACTGCTTGTTGCAATAATATTTTTTTGTGCCAGCTTACAAGTGAATACTTCATAAATGTTTTGTTACAAATCAAGCCAACTAGCCTGATAACCTTAGCCCTACTAGCCTGCTAACCTTATCCCTACCAGCCTGCTAACCTTATCCCTACCAGCCTGCTAACCTTATCCCTACCAGCCTGCTAACCTTATCCCTACCAGCCTGCTAACCTTATCCCTACCAGCCTGCTAACCTTATCCCTACCAGCCTGCTAACCTTAGCCCTACTAGCCTGCTAACCTTATCCCTACCAGCCTGCTAACCTTATCCCTACCAGCCTGCTAACCTTATCCCTACCAGCCTGCTAACCTTAGCCCTACTAGCCTGCTAACCTTATCCCTACCAGCCTGCTAACCTTATCCCTACCAGCCTGCAAACCTTATCCCTACCAGCCTGCTAACCTTATCCCTACCAGCCTGCTAACCTTATCCCTACCAGCCTGCTAACGTTACATTAGCACTCAATGAGTTAGTATGTCCTGTGTGTGTAAATAGGATGCTGTGTTTTGATTATTGACATTGTTTTTGTTATTCTGTTTTTGTTCCCAGGGGGAAAGGGGAAGGCACCTAGGGAGTTTTTAGGCAAGAGGCCCGCGGGCATACATAACCCATAGTATTCACTGTCGATGCACACTAGGTAAGACCTGGGCGGACCAACCCTTTTGTTTTGGTTAGCGCACCAAGTGGTGCTAAGTTAAGTATTGGGTAGGCAGGTAAGGTAGGAGAGGGGGCTTTGATCTTTACTTTCTTAGCTTTGGTTTCGTCCAGCCCCCTTTTCCCCAAAATTACAGTGTGAAGGAATAAATTCCCTGTAAACAGTACCATTCTCTGCCTTTGTCATCCTTACTCTCACCTACAGTCTCATACCTCTTTCACTCCATGGGGAGTTTAGGTGTAGCATGGTGTTGCGTTCACTCTTCCTAGAGGCGTGCGTAACATTTGTTAACAAGACATTTGTGGAGTGGTTGAAAAAGGAGTTTTAATGACTCCAACCTAGGTGTATGTAAACTTCCGACTTCAACTGTACATAACACCATTTAGAGTGCATTTGGAAAGAATTCAGACCCCTTGACTTGATATGTTTCCTCATCAATCTACACACAATACCCCATAAAGACAAAGCAACAGCAGGTCTTTAAACAAACTTTATTTCCATAAGTATTCAGACCCTTTGTTATTAGACTCGAAATTGAGCTAAGGTGCATCCTGTTTCCATTGATCATCTGTGATGTTCCTACAACTTGATTGGAGTCTACCTGTGGTAAATTCAGTTGATTGGACATGATTTGGAAAGGAACAAGGAACAAGATTCTCTGGTCTGATGTAACCAAGATTGAACTCTTGCTAAGGGTCACGTCTGAAGGAAACCCAGCACCATCTCATAAGGTGAATGCACCAATTTGTAAGTCGCTCTGGATAAGAGCGTCTGCTAAATGACTTAAATGTAATGTAAATGTAATCTCTACGGTGAAGCATGGTGGTGGCAGTATCATGCTGTGGGGATGTTTTCAACGGCAGGGACTGGGAGTTAGGATGAGGGAAAGATGAACAAAGCAAAGTACAGAGAGATATTTGATGAAAACCTGCTCCAGACTACACTATATATACAAAAGTACATGGACACCACATACAATTAGTGGATTCAGCTATTTCAGTCACACCCTTTGCTGACAGGTGTATAAAATCGAGGACACAGACATTCGCAGTAGAATGGCCATACTGAAGTGCTCAGTGACTTTCAACATATTTATTTTTATTTTACCTTTTATTTAACTAGGCAAGTCAGTTAAGAACATATTCTTATTTTCAATGATGGCCTAGGAACAGTGGGTTAACTGTCTGTTCAGGGGCAGGACAACAGATTTGTACCTTGTCAGCTCGGGGATTTGAACTTGCAACCTTCCGGTTACTAGTCCAACGCCCTAACCACTAGGCTACCCTGCAGCCCCAACATAACACTGTCATAAGATGCTACCTTTCTAACAAGTCAGTTCATCAAATTTCTGCCCTGTTAGAGCTATTATTGTGATGTGGAAACATATAGGAGCAACAACGACTCAGCCACAAAATGGTAGCCCACACAAGCACACAGAACGGGACCAGCAAGTGCTGAAGCGCGACGCGTGTAAAAAACGCCTGTCCTCGGTTGCAACACTCACTACCGAGTTCCAAACTACCTCTGGAAGCAACGTCAGCACAATTGCCGAGCATAACCATACGCAATGCCAAGCGTCAGCTGGAGTGGTGTAAAGCTTGCCGCCATTGGACTCTGGAGCAGTGGAAACACGTTCTCTGGAGTGATGAATCATGTTTCACCATCTGGCAGTCCGACAGACGAATGTGGGTTTTGGGGATGCCAGGAGAACGTTACCTACCCCAATGCATAGTGCCAACTGTAAAGTTTAGTGAGGGACGAATAATGGACTGGGGCAGTTTTTCATAGTCCAGGCTAGACCCCTTAGTTCCAGTGAAGGGAAATCTTAACTCTACAGCATTCAATAACATTCTAAACCATTCTGTGCTTCCAACTTTGTGGCAACAGTTAGGGGAAGGCTCTTTCCTGTTTCAGCATGACAATGCCTTGGTGCACAAAGTGAGGTCCATGCAGAAATGGTTTGTCGAGATCGGTGTGGAAGAACTTTACTGGCATGCAGAGAGCCCTGACTTCAACCTCATCGAACACCTTTGGGATGAATTGGAATGCCGACTGCGAGCCAGGCATAATCGGCCAACATAAGTGCCCGACCTCAATGTTCTTGTGGCTGAATGGAAGCAAGTCCCCGCAGCAATGTTCCAACAAGCCTAGAAGAGTGGAGGCTGTAATAGCAGCAAAGGGGGGACCAACTCCATATTAATGCCCATGATTTTGGTATGAGATGTTTGACGAGCAGGTGTCCACATACTTTCAATCATGTAGTGTAAGTCTGTAGTACAGATGTCACTATCCAAGCAGAACTTACATCTCCTTCAAATGTTGATGTTGCATTCACGGTAAACGTTGCATATGTCGGCTCAATCGGAAATTAGCTTTACATTTCAATCTCGAAATTTGCAATGCTTCAGCGATAAAGATTGAATCGAGCCCTAATTACCATAACATTTGGCTAGGCCTATTGTATTAGCTATGTTTTGTTGAATTGAAACAATAGCTTTTGATGACTTTGCAAATGATATATAGGCCTAAATAGTATCACTGATAATATATTAGTGATAAAATATGGTCACATTTCATTTGCTCTGTTAAACCTACCATTTGGAATGACTTCGATAGCCACAGTGAATCTATTTAGTTTTTAAGTAGAGCTCTCTCAACAATCATTTTCACAATAGCACATTGGTAATAGTCAGTGAAAAATATTTGGATTGAAGATCAGAGGGTAGCTATAGATAAATAAATTCTCCAGTAGCAGCTACTGCCCATAGTTTTTTTTTCTGATAGTGGATATAATGTTGAAGATCTGACGTTGTATAAAAGGTACAAATTCAACATATTTTGTACAAGGTTTATTATGTAGAAATGTGGTTACCATGATGACATAATCCTGTGGTTGAAATTACACCCTCAAAACAACAGTTGATTACTTTTTTCAAATCCAATGTATTTTCCATATAGATTCCACGTCACAATATATTGACAAATTATATTGAAATAATGTTGATTCAACCAGTTTGTGTCAAGTGGGTATTGTGTTATGAATCCTATGGGCGTGCTTATGGTGCAGTATATTCCCAAAAGGTACATTCCTTTAGAAGCAGAGAAAGAAAAGTATGTGGTCAAACCTAGAGCTACTGAACATGTCAGGCCTCAGTGGAAATTGTAGCAAGATGGATGACATTTTGAGGAGTCGGTTGTCACGCCCTGATCTGTTTCACCTGTCCTTGTGCTGGTCTCCACCCCCCTCCAGGTGTCATCCATTATCCCCTGGGTACTTATACCTGTGTTCTCTGTTTGTCTGTGCCAGTTTGTCAAGTCAACCAGCAGCGGTTTGTCTCAGCGTCTGCTTTTCCCCCGTCTCTTTTTCTCGCCCTCCTGCTTTTGACCCCTGCCTGCCTGACCACTCTGCCTGAGCCCGCCTGCCGTCCTGTACCTTTGCACCTACTCTCGATTACCAACCTCTGCCTGACCTGTCGTTTGCCTGCCCCTGTTGCTGTAATAAACATTGTTACTTCTACACAGTATGCATTTGGGTCTTACCTGAAACACGATAAATGGCAAGCTTTCAGAAGAAAACAAATCTGCTTGTTATTTACTGGAAGTTTAAAGACGGCATCTCTGCCTGGTTGACTGTGTTTACTTAAAGTATTAATCAAGGAAGAAGGCTGCTAGTTCTTGGACACTGCGTCCCATCAATTATAACCCCGTCCTGCTTCTAGACAAGACCTCATTAAAGATGCATGGGGACCAGTGAGTTGAGTTTAAACTTATCCAAGCTTTATACTGGCTTCTTCAAATATTCATGCCCTGATATAGTGGTGACGAAAGCACTGCAGCCAACTGCAATTGAGAATAGGTGGGCAGTATGGGGTTCAGTGGCAGAGAGGGACACACTTCATTTGAAAACAGCATAACATTTTGTAAATACAGATTATTTCTATCACCCCCCCCCCTAACCTTTTATCCCCCTAACCGCCCATCTCCCCACAAGGTATTTGCAGGAAGTAATCACATTTGAGTCTTTTGGTTTCAAACATCTCTGGTGCTAGCAGAGAGAGCATGGGAGTGGAAACAATGCTCATGAAAGAGGGAAGAGGTATGACTCGGTTTTATTAACTTGTTCAAAACCTACCTGGACTTCTAGCTGTTTTGCTATTCCTGGGCAGACTAGGGGACTGAGAGGAGATATGATGAGGTGGTATTGAGCCCATTTGATCAGGTGCAAGTCATAATGGATGGAATCAGGAGGAGACAATGCCAGTTCTCCAGTTCAGGCTCCATTCAACTTTTCTCCAGGGAGGTTTAAGATTGAGAAAAAATGGAAGAAGTATAGTACAAATCAGACTGCATGGTCAAAATTGCCCGTAAGAAGTAATGAAATAAATACAGGTCATTATAAAGTAAATTGAAGAGACATAGAATACATTTGAGGAATTTCATATTCCAAGAATGATCATTCAAATATAGAAAAAGAAACGTCCTCTCAGTGCTTAAGCCCTTTACGATGAAGAGCTGTGAAGTTATTTAGATTTTTACGAATTATCTTTGAAAGACAGGGTCCTGAAAAAGGGACGTTTCTTTTTTTTGCTGAGTTTATTATTTCAATGTTACCATTGCTATTCATAGAAATGTTGGTTTATTCTTGGTTCTCTGTCATCTTTGTGATATATTTATATTTGGGTTCTATGAGAGCCAAGGCATCACAGTCCGGCTAATAATCCATCAAAGGGAGTCTAAAAATATCCATTATAAGCCACTTCTCTATGCTTCAACTCATAACTCAAAAGAAAATATGACAAATGGCACAAATCTCTGTGTAACAGGCTATAAGAGACATACACAATGCCATCATGTGTCACCACTCTGTTCTATCAGTCCACTCACTACCATGATCTCTTGACACAGAGACAACTCGAGTTTCCACAGCCCTCCAAAGTGATTATATTGTTGTTCTCCACAGTGCTATCTCTTTGATTTGCTTAGCCATGGATGTCCATCAACTCAAGACACCTCAGAATTCAGTCTCGATGTCTTTTGATACGGCAGCAGTGATGCTGAAAGTGGATACAGTGTCATTGAGTGTCCTCTCACATTTACCCCCCCAGCTCTATGCTGCTGGGTTGTGTCTGTGGCAGCGTCCATCTTGTCACCGTTTTATTTCTGTCTCAGATTGGAAATGCATGGGCGATTATTTCCTTGTGTTCAGGATGAGTGAATATGGCACTGAGTCTAGCCCGGCCTACTCTTTCGCTCCTCTTGTTTGTGTGACTCGAACTATGAAACTGATCCCGAACGAAAGGCAGGAAACTAATACAGTGGATTTTGGGACGGTTATTGTTACCATTCACACTTCAATCCTCAATGATCGGATTTACACCAGAGGAGAATAGACTGAACTGTCAAGGGCTCTGCAGTACTCTAACTGAATAACTATAATAAGGTCATTATTGTAACAAAATTACAACTACAGTTGAAAACTACAGTTGAAATCTAACTGTTGTGAATTTCAGTTACAGTTTATGGTATCATCTCACTAAAAAAACGTATATTTCCCGACAACTATGTCCCACTTATCAAACTATGATAATAGTTTATCTTCTCTCCCTCTGTGTAATCTGTGAAATCATGATCCATCTGACATTTCTCACTGGGGAAGTAGCTGCGATTAATCCAGACTGCAGTTGGCATTTAGAAGTTGGACGCTCTTGCCTTAGGGGCAGGAAGAGAATTGTGGGTTGGGAGCCAAAATGAGAAGAGAGGGCTTTTGTGTTGTGAGGACAAGTAAAGCAGATCTGGGTCAAAATACTATTTGAAATCATTTCTAATACTTTATCAGTGTTTGATTGAGCTTACCTGGCACAAACAAACCAATAAAATAGTTCTAACCCCACCCATCTGGCACTCTAAGCAGAATACAAGAAAACGCAAAAGGTACTTGAAAGATTTCAGATATTATTTGAACCCAGGTCTGGTTGTGAGAATGAACAAATCCCTTGTATCAGTCAATCAGTCAAAGTCTCTATGTGGGCAGTCTCTACTAGGAACTGGCATTGGTTAACTCCCTCCATTTCACTCCACACATCACACAGTAGGGAGTCTCTTAAAATAGAAGACAATAACACTCATGGGCGGGCTCTTCAAGGAGGGAATGGAAAACACCATATGGGAGAGGAGGCGGCACTCACATAACACAACTTTACTTTTCTGTCTCAGTTTTTTGATGTCACATTTGGCTTGCAACGCATTGAATCCTAGGGTGGCAAGAGATGGCATTTTGATGTTAAGTAAATTGGGTTAATTAAAATGCTTAATATGAATTACTGCAATGGACTGTAAAATGGCAATATGTGAAGTTAACTATGAGTGAAATAGCCATACTGTACATGCTGGCAAGGTTTTAAAACTCTTAGAAAAAAAGGGTTCCAAAAGAATCCTTCGGCTGTCCCGATAGGAGAACCCTTTTGGGTTCCATGTAGAACCCTGTGTAGAACCGAAGTGTTATACTTGCAACCTAAAAGGGGTTGTTACATTATGTTTTAATATTCCTCAGCAAAACTTATTTGAAATATCCTTCACTGATGTCTCAAAGGTAATGCAGGTTGGTTCAACAAAAAACACAGATTATTCTGTTATCAGCTTTCATTCCTCAAATTAATCACAAAGCTCCCTCTCTCTCGCTCTTAATCACAAAGCTCCCTCTCTCTCGCTCTCTTTCTGTCTCTGCGTCTCTCTCTCTCTTTCTCTTCCGACATTCAAGATTTTCAGGAAACTACCAAAACAAAGGAAACACCAACATAGGGCGTTTGGTCGCCACAAGTCAAAACAGCTTCAATGCTCCTTGGCATAGATTCTACAAGTATCTGAAACTCTATTGGAGGAATGCGACACCACTCTTCCATGAGAAGTTTTGTTGATGGTGGTGGAAAACACTGTCTTGGGCACCACTCCAGAATATCCCATGTGTGTTCAATTGGGTGAAGATCTGGTGACTGAGACGGCCTCTGCATTTGGTTTACATCGTTTTCATGCTCATCAAACCATTCAGTGACCACTCATGCCCTGTGGATGGGGACATTGTCATCCTATAGAGGCATAGCTATGCTATCCAAAATAATTGCCTGCCCAGCATTTTTATACATGACCCTAAGCATGATGGGATGTTAATTGCTTAATTAACTCAGGAACCACACCTGTGTGGAAGCACCTGCTTCAAGTGTTTCCATTATCTTGGCAGTTACCTGTACAGGCCATTGCTATTAACTAGCCCCACTTTCTTTTGGCTTGACCTCTATGCCATTAATTAGCACAATCAGATAAATGCCAGTCTACACTTAGGTAATTAAATTATTTAGCTACGTTCCCCTTGACATCTCTTGTAATTCATTCTCTTCTTTTGCGTACATCCCCCTCCAGACTTAAAATTAGATTTAAATCTTGGCTTTGGGCTTTAGGCTGGCTGAGAGAAATGGACATTGATCCATTTTTTCCCCCAATGCATTCTTTCACAAAGCCTCTCTGATAGATAGAAGATTGTCTCACTGTGTGGGAAAGGAATTATGTTCATCGATGTCTTGACACAGAACATACCAGTGGTGATGGGTGATTCGTGGTGATATGGTTTTCGTGGTGGAATTATAGACTTTCAAACCCTACCGAAAGCATTTAATTGTAGTGTGTGGGCTTTTGGCTGCTGCAGGCCAATGAACGTTCACTCACAATCCCACCATCCTGAGACCTGAATGCAGTTAATGCAGCTCATCACATATAAACTGCTGGCTTTCAAGGGTTGTGTCCCAAAGGGCAACCTATTCCCTATATAGTGTATTATGTTGGGAATAGGGTGCGATTTGAGACACATAAAGTGTAATACCGCTCGATGTGAAAGGGTCTCTCAACCAGCCAAATTGTTTACATTGATTTTAAAGAGCATCAATAACCAACCTGGGTCTCGTTTCCCAGTTGCGATGTAACTTAAGCATTATGATGATCGTACCAGATGCATCGTTGTTTACGAGCCAACTTTTTAAGAGTGTTTTCCAAACAAGCACATAGAGAGAATTTTCGCTAAGTTCGTCATTTGACCATGTGTCGATACTGATAGGATCAAAAGAAAAGCTACGCTGCTCTCTGATCAGCTTTCTTCATTCAAATCTTACCTTAACATTAGAATTATTGCACAATACTGACGACGGATCTGCTCCTAGAGAGATATTACCACCTACAGTGCATTCTGGAAAGTATTCAGACCCATAAACTTTTTTTTCACATTTTGTTACATTAGACTTATTTCAATCCACACACAATACCGCATAATGACAAAGCAAAAACAGTAATCACTGCCAAAGGTTCTTCAACAAGTTAAAGTAAAGGGTCTGAATACCTACACTACCATTCAAAAGTTTGGGGTCATTTAGAAATGTCCTTGTTTTTGAAATAAAAGCACATTTTTTGTCTATTAAAATAACATAAAATTGATCAGAAATACAGTGTAGACATTGTTAATGCCGTAAATGACTATTGTACCTGGAAACAGCTGATTGTCTTATGGAATATCTACATAGGCGTACAGAGACCCATTATACCTGCAAAACACCAGTCTCAACATCAACAGTGAAGAGGCGACTCTGGGATGCTGGCCTTCTAGGCCAGTGTCTGTGTTCTTTTTCCCATCTTAATCTTTTCTTTTTATTGGCCAGTCTGAGATTTTTCTTTGCAACTCTGCCTAGAAGGCAGATTCTAAATGACATTTCTAAATGAAGTACCCGCTTCACTGTTGACGTTGAGACTGGTGTTTTGCAGGTACTATTTAATACAGCTGCCAGTTGAGGACTTTTTTAATACATTTGCAAACATTTGTAAAAGCCTGTTTTCACTTTGTCATCATGGGGTGTTGTGTGTAGGTAGATTCATGAGGGAAAAAATACATTTAATAAATTTTAGAATAAGGCTGTAGCGTAACAAAATGTTGAAAAAGTCAGGGCATCTGAACACTTCCCGGATACACTGTAAGGCTTCAAATAGGCTATTGAGGTGGCTTATGTGCACTCATTAATAATGCACTAAATCACAGATTGGGCACATCATTGCACACGTGGTCACACATCATTAAACACATTCAGGCAACAATTACAGTTGAAAACTAGAACCCAATTGATTGAACATGAAATGTTAGCTGTAAATTAGCTGCAAACAACACAGAGAAATGTCTACTTTCCATCAATGTAATTGAAGCCCACGTTTTCAATATACTGCCAATATACTGCCACTTTGGTTATATCATGAGACTAAGCAAAAGGAGCCCTCGTCTCATAAGAAATGACATGTTTACTACATGTTCCGCTGAAGATAGTTGAGTGTAATAGAGTTCAGTGAAGGCATGTGTTAGCTCCCCTGGCTAATGCTTAAGCTTGAAGCACAAACACGTAAATAATAACACTGTTGTTAAATAGTAGGGCACATTAACGCTTGATGATGGGTTGGTTATTTGAATCGGCTGTGAGGTGCTAGGGCAAAAACAAAAACGCCCCAGGACCGAGCTTGGGAACTCCTGCATTACACTCATTTGCCCCTCCTGAAAATTCACCTCTGAAGTAGATGAGTGTAAGTTTTTAGATGGCTTAATTTAGTCAATCTTTCACAACTTGGTCATTTCTCTACAGATCAGACAATTTGGCTTTTTGACAGTCAAAGACGTCTGCCCCGATGAATCAGTGCCGTGCTATCGTGATGGAGAGTCAGGGCGTGGCCCCAACATTCATCCCCACACAGAGCCTGATACTCTGCCACCGAGCTACACAACCTGGCATTGACTGCCAGTTGTAATTTCTCAGAGATTGGACCTGACAATTTTCAACTTGCCAGACAAAAAGTCCTGTTTATCTGTCAAGGCGAGGGGCCCTTGTATCCCGACACATAAAAAGTCTAAGAATGTTTTTTCCTGAGTGGCCTAGTTACAGTTTTACCTTGAAAATGTTTGTCTTGCAATGATCAACAAACAATTTGACAGATCTTGGAGAATAAAAAAATTATAATGTGTAAATATTGTACAATCCAGGTGTGCAAAGCTCTTAATAAAAGACTTACCCAGAAAGACTCACAGCTCTAATTGCTAGTATATATGTATTGACTGTGAATACTTACCTAAATTAAATATAACATTTTCAATAAATTCGCAAAAACTTGTAAAAACATGTTTTCACTTCATCATTATGGGATATTGTGTGTAGATGTCTGAAAAAAATATTTTTTAAATCTATTTTGAATTCAGGCTGTGGAAAAATGTGGAATAAGTCAAGGGGTATACAGACTTTCTGAAGGCACTGTATATTTTGCCTCGGGTGATTTTTTTGTACTGATGGGAAACATCCACTGTCTGTCAGTTCCAGGCGAAAAACCGGGCAGTGTTCACAAAGCTCCTTTGAACGGGTCAGTGACCAGTGTTTCTGGTAGAGTGGCTTACATGTCTATGTAGCAAAAACTCACATGGAGGGATAATGGGGCATAAAGAGTAGCCTGGGATGGCCAAATGTGACACTCAGTGGAGAGCCAAGATTTATCTATTTCTTTTTTCACCTTTATTTAAACAGGTAAGCTAGTTGAGAACAAGTACTCATTTACAACTGAGATCTGGCCAAGATAAAGCAAAGCAGTGCGACAAAAACAACAACACAGAGTTACACATGGAATAATCAAGCGTACAGTCAATAACACATGATGGCAGTAGTTGAAGATGTGCGAGCCAAGATCTGGGGGTGGGCGAGAAGGGGGCCTATGTGGACCTGCTGAGTGGAGGGGAGAGGGCCGATGTGAAGCTCAGGTTCGGGCAGATGGTGGTCGATAATGATGGTCTGGAGGTTCAGAGCTGAGAGAAATCCCACTGCTCTGAGACTGCATGGAGCTTAGAGCGAAAGCTCAAGACCGGATATAGAGACAAAAAAAGATCATGTCTGTGGTGTGTGTGTACAAGAGAGTCAGAGAAGAGAGAAAGAGGTATGACAAAGTAGTTACATTTTCTTTAGAGAATTGCAAAGTGTGGGGATAATTTGAATTTCACCTTGATTCTCAGAGGTGTTCCTCTGAAATTCTTCTTCCTATTGTCTCTGAAATCTGTAAACCGCTGCCTTGACCTTGCCGCCATTACAGGCAGCACAAACGCTGACATTAATGCATAACTATTAAGGTAGAAATGAGCCTACGCTAAATTTCCCAGAAATGTGACAGGGGGACTGCAACTCTTTTTGTTCTGGTGGTCGAGCGGCTGGGCCGGGGGTCAGGAGCAGAGAAAAGCATGCTGGCGTTTGCAGACTATTTGTTCACCAGATAATTGGGAGAGAGAACGCGGGGAAAGAACAATAGACAAACATGAAAGTGAGGTTGCACCTTTTCATGGCGCTGAGCAGTGGTGGTTCTAGCTTGTATGGCTCCGTGGGCGAACCCCCCCTTCAGCACCCCCCCACCCCACCCCACCAACAAACAAAAAAATAGCACCCTTCTGCACTAAATGTAAGTTTTTATTCAGACATTTGGAACAACACAAATAAATAATCATAACATTTAAAACTATATAAATACACAACTATATACAAAAATAAGATTAATCCATATCAAAGAGAAGTAACAGACAGATTTGTGTTGATTTGGCACTCGAGCATCAATACATTACCCATCCCCCAACACTGTCAACCAAGAGTCAAAACTAAACCAATTCACCTTGGTGTGCAGACTGGTTTTATATTATTCTTCACGATTTCGCACAAACCAGAAAAAAATGCAACAATATGTCTGTGAAACTATATATTCATAGTATTATGAATTAATTGTGGATCATTTCATAGTGTGACTACTTTTAATAATTGCATTTGTACCGTACAAAGTTAGAGGTGCGCTATTTGATAGATTCCCCCGCTCCCCCTACCCTGGCTTCCAGTGGGGAGGCCTGAGGTCAACCTAAACCCGCCACCCTCCCCATCTCGTACTTCTGAGTGGGAGACCTTCCCAGGCAGTAGCCTGCCTAGCTCACAAACTAGAATCAGGCTCCGGCAAGGTTAATTGACCCACAGTCCCACACAGTGACATGATATCATTGACATGACGTGCAAATGTCACCATTCTGATTTTTTTTGTGCGGACGCCTAGTGCCGTCCCCGGCAAGATGCCGCCCAGGGTGGCTGCCTATGTCGTCTATACCTAAATCCGCCACTGGCACTGAGGTGCGTTTGTTCTGAGTCTCAGTGTCTGCTGTATCGTACACGCTGGGTTCTCATTTTCAGCTGGCGTTAAGGCGGCGCTAGTGTCTGATGCACGTTAGCTAGCAATTGTGTAATGTAAAAACTATTGCACTGGCATTTTCCTGCACTAACGCCAGGTTCGGCAATTTACCTGTTTTATATCAGGTCGCTTATGCTCACATGGGCAGGGTGGAATTATTTTAGGTGTGTCCTTAAAATTCATGATACAAAGTGATCATTTCAGGCAGTGCTGATAGGGACATTTGAGATCAGCCAAAGGCTGACTCTAAAGGGGAGGGTCCGGGTGGGCCTTCCTTACGGCGGGACGTGGACCCCGCTCCACCTCAATCTTGGCCCACTTAGGTGGCACCTCTCGCCACTGGACTGAGTGGCGCCTCTGGACTGAGGGGCTGTGATTCTGGCAGCTCCGGAGTGACGGGCGACTCTGGCAGCTCCGGAGTGACGGGCGACTCTGGCAGCTCCGGAGTGACGGGTGGCTCTGGCAGCTCCGGAGTGACGTGCGACTCTGGCAGCTCCTGAGTGACGGGCGGCTCCGGCAGCGCCGGACTGACTGGATGGTGACTTTGGCCCTGCACGTGCGGTGCGCAGGTGCGGGGAGCAGGCACAGGATGCACTGGGCTGTGGAGAAGCACTGGAGACACAGTGCGCAGAGCTGGCGCAGGATAACCCAGGCCAAGGAGACGCACTGGAGACCAGATGCGCTGAGCCGGCTTCATCCCTCATGGCTCAATGCACACTCTATCCCGGCCGATTCGAGGAGCTGCGATGTAACGTACCGGGCTGTGAACGTGCACTGGAGACAGTGTGCGGTCCACCGCATAACATGGTGCCTGACCAGTACGGCGCCCCAAAAGGTAAGAATGGGGAGTTGGCTCAGGTCTCTTACCTGACTCCGCCAATCTCCCCGTGTTCCTCCCCAATACATTTTTGGGGCTGCCTCTTGGGCTTCCTTGCCAGCCGTGTTCCCTCAAATCTCTGGCTCCATTTTCCTGCTGCCTCCACCTGTTCCCATGAGAGGCGATCCCTTCCAGCCAGGATCTCCTCCCATGTGTAGGATCCCTTGCCGTCCATAATGTACTCCCATGTCCACTCCTCCTTATAGCGCTGCTCCTCCTTACCATGCTGCTTGGTTCTTTGGTGGTGGGTAGTTCTGTAACGATCGTCGTATGAAGAAGGTGAGGACCAAGGTGCAGCGTGGTACGTGTTCATCCTTTTATTAATGGAACTGAACACTGATTAACAAAACAACAACGATAACAACCGAAACAGTTCTGTCAGGTGCAGACGCAAAAACAGAAAGCAACTACCCACAAAATCCATGTGGGCAAGAGCTACCTAATTATGGTTCTCAATCAGAGACAACGATAGACAGCTGTCCCTGATTGAGAACCATACCCGGCCAAAAACATAGAATGCCCACCCTAGTCACACCCTGGCCTAACCAAAATTGAGAATAAAAGCCTCTCTATGGCCAGGGAGTGACAGCAGGTCCCATTTAGGACATGTGTAAACCCCTGTCCATGATCTACTGTAGGCTTCGTATCTATGCCAATCATGAAACAAGAGATGATAACCTTGGTGAATGCCGGTGAACCTCATATTTAGAAGTGATCTGTAACCTGTAAAAACTGCATATTTTCCGATTCATATGGTCAAAACCCAAGCCCTCCCTTAGGCCTACGTGGGTGTGGTATAACAGTGAGTAGACATTCTCCCATTCTATTTACAGTATATTGTATCTTTGTGAAAAGTTGCAATGTGCGTAAAACCCTCCATAGTCTGTTTTGTTTTAATATTATATCCACATGGGGAGAAATGATGGTGCCTGTAAGTGTGACAGTCTATTTAAAACAAGTTATGTTTTGTTTAGAATTTGATTAGAATTATTAATTCTCTTTTTAGGCCTTTTCAAAAGTTATTTCATCTTTCTTATTGACAATGTTAGGCATGTCCATGCTCAACCATAATGCAATTTAAAATAGGCCTTGTCACACCCTGATCTGTTTCACTTGTCCTTGTGAATGTCTCCACCCCTATCCAGGTGAAACCCATCCTCCCCATTATCCCCTGTGTATTTATACCTGTGTTCTCAGTTTGTCTGTTGCCATTTCCTCTTGTTTGTCAAGTCATCCAGCATTTTTTCTCAGCTCTTGCTTTTCCCCAGTCTCTCTTTTTCTCGCACTCCTGCTTTTGACCCTTGCCTGTCCGGACTTTGAGACCACATGCCTGCCCCTGACCCTGCCTGCCATACTGTACCATTGCCCCTACTCTGGATTACCAACCTCTGCCTGACCTGACCCTGCCTGCCGTCCTGTACCTTTGCCCCAACACTCTGGATTATCGACCTATGCCTGCCCCTGTTGCTGTAATAAACATTGTTACTTCAACACAGTCTGCACTTGACTAATATAATTTGATTTAATATATCAGTGTGAGTGCTATTGAAGCCATGCAATTACTTAGAACAATGTGGACTGCAAATTATTTCAAGTTAACATGGTCTACTTGACCAAAATTATGTGGATATCTGCTTGTTGAACATCTCATTTCAAACTCATGGGCATTAATATGTTGGTTTCCCCTTTGCTGCTATAACAGCCTCCACTCTTCTGGGAAGGCTTACCACTAGATGTTGGAACATTGCTGCGGGGACTTGCTTCCATTCAGCCACAAGTGCAATAGTGAGGTCGGTCGGGCACTGATGTTGGACGATTAGGCCTGGCTTGTGGTTGGCGTTCCAATTAATCCCACAGGTTTTTGATGGGGTTGAGGTCAGGGCTATGTGCAGGCCAGTCAAGTTCTTCCACACCAATCTCGACAAACCATTTCTGTACATTTCTTTAATTATATATGAGCTTCACCATAGCCCTGTGACTCTCAGATCAATTCAGTGTCTAATAAATGAATTCTCTGAGAGTGCTTACAAAGCAGTTCTTAGTATAATTTATAGCCAATACACACCCATCTCAACTCACATGACAAATAACAGATCTTAGGAACATTACACAAATAACCTTTTACTTGAAAAAGGAGTATCCCATAATTTATAGCATTAGCTATAAATTATTGTTCCGTTTGGTCTGCTAAACAAAGTTCTTATCTCATTCTTGGTACCACTTAGGACCAAAACATTACCTCATCCAATGGCATATATCAATTGTCAATTCTAGATACTCCCATCAAAAATACAACCCCTCCTGGACAAGATCTAATGAGAGGAGTGACAGGAACACAGACATTGTGGAGCCAACTAACTGTTTCTCCATTAATCACACCATCCCTTCACATGGTTTAGGAATAGTTATAGATACATTAACAGATAAGACAAACCTGACCTCTCCCCTCTCTGGGCCCCAAGTAACTTTACCCACATAAGCATACTTATGAACATTGATAAAACATCTTATTTATCAATGTTACCGAAATAATTCTGATTCTGACACAACAATTCGCCAACCCCAGATTTGTCTGTCGGATTGCCAGATGGTCAAAGGTGATTAATCACTACAGAGATCACTTTCCACTGCTCCAGAGTCCAATGACGGCAAGCTTAACACCACCAATGTTTGGTATTGCACATGATCTCTGTGTGTAGCTGCTCGGCCATGGAAACCAATTTCATGAAGCTTCCAGAAGCAGTTTGGAGCTCGATAGTGAGTGTTGCAACCAAGGACAGACGGTTTTTACACGCTACGCCCTTCAGCACTCGCCGGTCCCATTCTGTGAGCTTGTGTGGACTACCACTTTGCGGCTGAGCCGTTGTTGCTCCTCAACGTTTCTATTTCACAATAACAGCAATTACATTTGAACGGGGGAGCTCTAGCTGACGAACTGACTTGTTGGAAAGGTGGCATCCTTTGACGGTGCCACATTGAGAGTCACTGCACTCTCTAGTAAGGTCATTCTACTGCCAATGTTTGTCTATGGAGATTGCATGGCTGTGTGCTCGATTTTATATAGCTGTCAGCAATGGGTGTAGCTAAAATAGCTGAATCCACTAATTTGCAGGGGTGTCCACATACTTTTGGATATATAGTGTATTTAGCAAAGGTATGTCTACATTTCTGTAAGCCATTTAACAAACTATAACGGACTAACATTGGAATTGGAGTTGATTCCAAGGCAATACATAAAAGACCGTAAAACCTTAATTCGCCATGGAGCACGTTCTGATTGGCCAGTGAGGGGCCAAGCCTTGACACACCCACAACTTGTTTATTCATCAAAACCCAGCCCCTTCGCTCCAACAATAGCAAGTGCGCCAATAATAATGATAATGAAAATAGCTAAATTAATTCTGACACACCCCAGAACCTAAGCGCTACTGCCTGCGCTTAAATTTATCATTGCTTTAGGTTTGTTAAAATATAGCACTACGCGTCTTAAATTTAGAGAGGATCCACGGAGAGTGAAAGTTACCTCACACTGTCTGTATCGGATCCTGAACACATACTAGTTTCTCATAAGCAGGATAAAATATCCCAAAAATCTGAACATTGAGGAGTGTTTAAAATTGCGTACTGAGGAAAAAGGAGAAAGAGAATGAAATTATATAATGAAAGCATGAATAATAATCAGGATTAGATTTCATATTGTGTTGACATAAAAATGTGGCGCTTTGGCAGTATCCACATTTATATTTTGATTTAGATGTTCTACTGATGTTGACAGAAAAACATATTTTATTACCTCTCTGTGCCTATTCTCTACAAAATATGAGTATCGTAAATGTAATTTATGAGAAATTCTGATAAGACTTCAGATACCTGTGAAGAGGCTTTATTCGTTTTCCTTCTATTTCTGCCTGATCTGGAAGTGACGACAGTTGACAAGCCCCACTGACTTTTTCATGAACTTCTAATTTCTCACCACCTAAGTGTTAACGATGCTAGCGCACGTGCTCTATGCAGGAAATTAGCACTTATTCCGGAGGACATCCTACACACAAAGCATTTCAAACAGGCTGCTGCAGACTACGCCATGGGGTCCCCAGGGGTACACTATTGATCACTCTGCATTATCATTATTGATCTGGGAATAAATCAAGGATATCAAACCAGTCACAGGTTAACTTTGGCTGTTCTCACGAACAATCAAAGGCTGTGGAACAACACATGGAGAAACAGGGCAGAGTTGTTACCACTTGAAGAGTTTATTCCAAAACGCTATACGCACCATTTTTTTCCATTTCTGTTTTTCATCAGAAATGATTTCTAATGGTTACCTTCATGTGTGTGTAAAATATTACCGTTATTATATTTTTTATTCATGCTGTAGATTCTTTGCTAAACACTGAATTTCCATTGTCTAGCTGGAATGTAATTTTCATATCCTCTATATTTGAATGTGATACAGTGACTTTAGAAAGTGTTCATACCCCTTGACTTATTCCACATGTTATGTTACAGCCTGAATTCAAAATACCCCATAATAACAAATTGAAAACATTTTTAGACATTTTTGCAAATTTATTGAAAATTAAATACAGGAATCTCTCATTTACGTAAGCATTCACACCCCTGAGTCAGTAATTTGTAGAAGCACCTTTGGCAGCGCTTCCATCTGAGTCTTTCTAGGTGACACTCTAAGAGCTTTCCCATTATTATTTTTCAGAATTGTTCAAGCTCTGTCAAATTGGCAATTGATCATTGCTAGACAACCATTCTTCAATTCTTGCCATAGATTTTCAAGCAGATTTAAGTCAAAACAGTAACTGCCACTCAGGAATATCCACTGTCTTCTTGGGAAGCAACTCGTTAGGTTATTGTCCTGCTGAAAAGTAATTGAATCGCTCAGTGTCTGGTGGAAAGCAAACTGAACCAGATTTTCCTCTAGTATTTTGCCTGTGCTTAGTGCCATCCATGTCTTTTTTATCCGGGAAACCTCCCCAGTCCGTAACGATTACAAGCATACCCATAACATGATGCAGCCACCACTACATTTGAAAGTATGGAGAGTGGTACTCCGTAATGTTTTACATTGGATTTGCCCCAAACATAACACTTTGTATTCAGGACAAAAAGTTAATTGCTTTGCCACATTTTTATGTGGTAGTACTTTAGTGCCTTGTTGAAAACAACACACGTTTTAGAATATTTGTATTCTGTACAGGCTTCCTTCTTTTCACTCTGTCAATTAGGTTAGTATTGTGAAGTAACTACAATGCTGTTGATCTATCTTCAGTTTTCTCCAATCACAGCCAATAAAGTCTGTAACAGTTAAGAAGGTGTCACAGGTTACTAGGAGTGGTGGGTAGGAGTCAGGCGCAGAGAGCAGAGGGTTCGGTGATTTGTAGTATTTATTCTCTGGCACAAAACGGTCACACCAAATACAGGGTACATAACACTGACCAGCCCAAACACAGGACAAACGGTCTGGAGAAAACGAGAACACATCCACAACTGACAGAGAACAAAATGAATCCCGCACAAACCTAAGCGGGCCTAACAGGCTTAAATAGACCAAAAATCAAGAAACTCAAAAAGGAACAGGTGCAACTAATAGAAAAGGAAAAAGGGATCGTGGCGGCTAGTAAACCGGCGACAACGACTGCCGAGCACCGCCTGAACAGGAGCCACATTCAGTGGGAGTCATGACAGTACCCCCTCCCCCTGACGTGCAGCTCCCGCAGCGGGCTGTCACCGGCCTCAAGGGTGACCCGGGGGTGAGGCGCCGGGCGATCCGGGTGGAGGCGGTGGAAATGTCCTCCACCGGTAACCAGCACCTCTCCTCCAGAACGTACCCCTCCCAGTCCACGAGGTACTATAGGCCCCTCACCCGGCCTCTCGAGTCCAGAATAGCACGTACTGTGTACGCCGGGGACACCTCAATGTCCAGAGTCGGCGGAGGGTCCTCAGGCACATCACATTCCTGCAGGGGACCGGCCTGAGGAGAGACACATGAAACGAGGGGTTAATACGATAGTAAGTAGGAAGCTGTAACCTATAACCGACCTAGTTTATCCTCCTCGGGACTTTAAATGGCCCTACACACTGCGGCCCCAACTTCCGGCTGGGCAGGTGGAGAGGCAGGTTTCGGGTCGAGAGCCAGACCCGGTCCCCCGGTGGGAACACGGGGGCCTCACTGCGGTGCTGGTCAGCGTTCTTCTTCTGCCGTCCACTAGCCTGTTTTAAAGATTCCTGGACGGCTCTCCAGGCATCCTTCGAGCGCTGCACCCATTCCTCCACCGCAGGAGCCTCGGTCTGGCTCTGTTGCCATAGAGCCAGGACCGGCTGGTAACCCAACACGCACTAGAACGGAGATATGTTAGTAGAGGAGTGGCGAAGGGAGTTCTGAGCAAGCTCCGCCCATGGGACCTACCTCGCCCCCAGCCATTCCATGAACGCCCTCCAAACTCTGGACGTGAACTGGGGACCCCAATCAGAAATGATGTCCTCAGGCACCCCGTAGTGCCGGAAGACATGGGTAAACAGAGCCTCCGCAGTCTGCAGGGCCGTAGGGAGACCGGGCAACGGGATGAGACGGCAGGACTTAGAAAACCGATCCACAACGACCAGGATCGTGGTATTTCCCTGAGACGGGGAAAGGTTGGTGAGAAAGTCCACCGACATGTACGACCACGGCCGTTGTGGAACGGGGAGGGACTGTAACTTCCCTCTAGGCAGGTGTTGAGGATCCTTGCTCTGAGCGCACACCGAGCAGGAGGAGACATAAAACCTCACGTCCTTAGCCAACTTGGGCCACCAGTACCTCCCTCTAAGACTCCGCACTATCCTCTCGATCCCAGGAAGAACCGAGGAGGGTAGTGTATGGGCCCATCGAATCAGCTTATCATGGACACCAAGCGGCACGTATTGAACCCCTGCTGGACACTGGGGGGATGCAGGTTCCAACCGCGACGCCCGCTCAATCTCCGCGTCCACATCCCATACCATCGGTGCCACTAGACATGAAGCTGGGAGGATGGGAGTCGGCTCGATGGACCGCTCCTCTGTATCATAGAGGCGGGACAGCGCGTCGGCCTTCGTATTTTGGGAACCTGGCCGATATGAAATCGTGAAACGGGTAAAGAACATGGCCCACCTAGCCTGACTCGAATTCAATCTCCTCGCTGCCCGGATATACTCGAGATTACGATGGTCAGTCCAGATGAGCAAAGGGTGCTTAGCCCCCTCAAGCCAATGTCTCCACACCTTCAGAGCCTTGACTACAGCTAACAACTCCCAGCCCCCCATGTCATAGTTCCACTCTGCCGGACCGAGCTTCTTCGGAAAAAAAGCGCAGGGGCGGCGCTTTGGTGGCGTGCACGAACGTTGTGATAGCACGGCTCCCACCCCAGCCTCGGACGCGTCCACCTCCACTATGACCGCTAAAGAGGGGTCCAGATGTGCCAACACGGGTGCGTCGGTGAACAGCTCCTTCCAAGCTCTACAGCCCTCCCTTCAGCAGTGAGGTAATGGGAGCAACCACCTGACCAAAACCCCGGATAAACCTCCGGTAGTAATTGGCAAAACCTAAAAAACGCTGCATCTCCTTTACTGTGGTCGGAGTCTGCCAATTACTCACGGCTGTAACGCGGTCACACTTCATCACCACCCCAGAGGTGGAAATGCGATAACCCAGGAAGGAAACGGCTTGTTTGGAGAACACACATTTCTCAGCCTTGACATACAGGTCATGCTCCAGCAGTCGCCCAAGTACCTTACGCACCAGAGACACGTGTGTGGCAGAATAGATCAGTATGTCATCGATGTACACTACCACCCCCTGCCCGTGCAGGTCTCTGAGAATCTCGTCTACGGAAGATTGGAAAACGGCTGGAGCATTCTTCAACCCATATGGCATGAAGAGGTACTCATAATGGCCAGATGTGGTACTAAATGCGGTCTTCCACTCATCTCCCCCCCGGATACGCACCAGATTATACGCACTCCTACTGTCCAGTTTTGTGAAGAAACGCGCCCCATGAAATGATTCCACCGCCATGTGATGGAATTTAGACCTCTATAATCAATGCACGGACGCAGACCTCCCTCCTTCTTCTTCACAAAAAAGAAGCTTGAGGAGACGGGTGACGTGGAGGGCAGAATGTGCCCCTGTCCCAGAGATTCAGTGATGTATTTCTCCATAGCCACTGTCTCCTCCTGGTACAAAGGGTACACGTGACTCCTTGGAAGTGCAGCGTTTTCCAGGAGGTTTATCATGCAATCCCCTCGTTGATGGGGTGGTAAACACAGCCAAATCGGCATATTCAGAGAGAATGCTCACAGTGGAAACCTGGTCTGGACTCTCCACCGCCGTTGCACCGATGGAAACTCCTATGCACCTGCCTGAACACTCCTCTGACCACCTTCGGAGAGCCCCCTGTCTCCATGAAATCACCGGATTGTGATGAGCCAGCCAGGGAATTCCCAGCACCACTGGAAACGCAGGTGAATCAATAAGGAAGAAATGAATCCGCTCCTTATGATTCCCCTGCGTTACCGTGGACTCCCTGACCAGCCCTGACCCTAATGGTCGGCTATTTAAGGCGTGCACAGGGAAAGGTTGGTCTAACGACACCAGGGGAATCCCTAGCCTTAACGCGAGCCCATGATCCATAAAGTTCCCAGCTGCGCCTGAATCGACTAGCACCTTATGCTGTAGAGAGGGGAGAAAACCTGAAAAATAAATTAGTAAAAACATATGGCCGACAAGAAGCTCTGGGTGAGTCTGGTGCTGACTCACCTGGGGTGAATGAGGAGTGCTCTGCCTGCCATCCCGACTCCCAGATGAGCTTGGATCAGCAGTGTCCTCTCCTAACACACCCGGTGCAGGAGGAGCCTCCTCCTCCGGTCCGCCTCGATGCGGCCCCCCCTAACTCCATGGGGATTGGAGCAGGAGGGCCTGGAGGTGGAATCGACAGGGCCCGTTCTGGACACCCGCGGGCAGCCAGTCCAGCCGGATGGACATGTTGATCAGTTCGTCGTCCGGAACTCCAGTACAAAGTCCTGTGCGCTCGATGTCTCCTGTCGCAGGTGAAACAGCCATTCACCCGCCGCTCTGCCCTCTGGTGGGTGGTCAAACATGGCCTGGAACCGGAGGGTGAACTCGGGGTAGTGATCCCTCGCCGAGTCTGGGCCATTCCACACTGCATTCCACAGGAGACGAGGACGCTCACACTCTCCTCCCCCGAGGGAGTCGGACAAACGGTAGCCAGGTACAGCTCCAGCTGTAGTAGGAACCCCTGGCACCCAGCCGCCGTTCCATCGTACTCCCTAGGGAGTGCCAGACGCAGGGCACCGGATCTGGATGCTGAAGGAAGGATAGGTGGTGCTGGTGGAAGAGGCGCTGGAGGTGAGGTAGGGAGGCCACTCCTCTCCTATCGGTCCATCCTCTCCATCATCTGGTCCATAGCCGACCCAATCCGGTGGAGAATGGTCGTATGATGAAGGACTCTCTCCTCCATTAATGGGAGAGGAGGTGCGGCTGCTCCTGCTGACTCCATATTTAAGGTGCGGGATTATGTCACAGGTTACTAGGAGTGGTGGGTAGGAGTCAGGCGCAGAGAGCAGAGGGTTCGGTGATTTGTATTATTTATTCTCCGACACAAAACGGTCATGCCAAATACAGGGTGCATAACACTGACCAGCCCAAACACAGGACAAACGGTCCGGAGAAAACGAGAACCTCATCCACAATCGACAGAGAAGAAAATAATCCCGAACAAACCTAAGCGGGCCTAACAGGCTTAAATAGACCAAAAATCAAGAAACACAAAAAGGAACAGGTGCAACTAATAAGACTAAACTAACAGAAAAGGAAAAAGGGATCGGTGGTGGCTAGTAGACCGGCGACGACGACCGCCGAGCACCGCCCAAACAGGCAGGGAGCCTCCTTCGGTGGGAGTCGTGACAGAAGGATGCCTGTATCTTTGTAGTAACTGGGTGTATTGATACACCATCCAAAGTGTAATTAATAACTTCAGTATGCTCAAAGGGATATTCAATGTCTGCTTTTTTATTTTTACCCATCTACCAATAGGTTCCCTTCCTTGAGAGGCATTGGAAAACCTCCCTGGTCTTTGTTGTTGAATATGTGTTTGATATTCACTGCTCGACAGAAACCCTATAGATAATTGTATGTGTGGGGTACAGAGATGTGCTAGCTATAAAAAAATTGGGTTAAACTCTATTATTGCACACAGATGCAACTTATTCTGTGACTTTTTAAGCACATACTTATTGACATAGACATGGAATCACTGGTCATTTTAAAAATGTTTACATATTGCTTTTCTCATTTCCTATGTATATACTTTATTCTACTGTATTTTAGTCAGTGCCACTCCGACATCGCTTGTCTTAATATTTATATATTTCTTAATTCCATTCTTTTACATTTGTGTGTATTGTTGTAAATTGTTAGACACTTTTGCACTGTTGGAGCTTGGAACACAAGCATTTTGTGTTTGTGACCAATACAATTTGATTTGATGTAAACCACATTTAATTGTATTAAATCCGTATAGTGTATAAATCGAGTGTCACGCCCTGACCTTAGAGAGCCTTTTTATTTCTCTATTTGGTTAGGTCAGGGTGTGATTTGGGTGGGCATTCTAGTTTTTCTATTTCTTTGTTGGCCGGATATGGTTCCCAATCAGAGGCAGCTGTCTATCGTTGTCTCTGATTGGGGATCATACTTAGGCAGCCTTTTTTCCACCTTTAGTTTGTGTGTAGTTGCTTTCTGCACTACATGTAGCTTCACGTTCGGTTGTAGTTTGTTTTTTTCCGTGTTGTGTTCATCAAAAAAATTGATGTACGCTTACAACGCTGTACCTTAGTCCAATCCATCTCTAAACGACCGTGACATCGAGCATATAGGCTGTGACTTAGTTAGAATTAAATTAAATGAAAAGTGACTTATTAGTGCCTTTGATTTTTAGAATTGATTTTGGCCAGTCTGTGGCTTCAGGCTCATGCGATGGTGCCTGAAGAGCCGGCCAGCATCGGAAAATATCCTCGCCACTCGGGATGCTAAACATCCTTTTGGCAAATCTTCCCAGGCTGGGCAGAGGTACAGAGTTGTTTATTATAATTTTTTTCTATATGTAGGCCTAAAGGTTTTTTGGCAAAATAACCCAATCAAAATGGAAAGCTCCTTGGATGTGAGAATATGCTAGGCATATTGGGTCAAGATTTGAAATGGTTTTTACATTGGATAAAAGCAGAATCTCAGAGCTACAAATTGTGACTGGTTTCAGGGAACTTGGCGTATGTCGCACGTCACTACACAGGAGCGCCATTTGAACGTAAACTTAATTTTTAAAAATCAAAATGCGTTTTTGGGCAGAAATGCCTTCTGGAACGTGAACTTTCATGCCATCTGTAAATACGAATACATTTGTTAAGTAGCCATGATTGGCTGGACATGCAGAAAGATGAGTTCGGAATGGTCTACCATATAGAATGCTTCTGTCTATAATAAGAGCTGGTCAGTATGTGTGGGTAATATTTTCTAACGCTGCTTTTTAAAAATATATCACGTAGCAGAACTGCATAAGTGTTACTCTCCACTTTCTGCTGGACCAAGTTTGGAAATCAGTGGAATTAGAGTATGATAGCTAAGGAGATGTAGAAAAGTCTGGCGTTTGATTGCAAATATGCAGACAGCATCAAAATAAAACACCGGTCTGCGGATTACATCTTCAAACTAAGGGCAACCATGGCATCAGTGACAGAGAGGGAGAAGCGTCCATCCATGTATACGGGTAGGAGTCTAGTTGGCTATATTTTCAGATATTACACATTTCTAATTTAGGCAGAAAGTAGTTTTCATTTCAAGTTAGTGTACTATTAGCAAGCTGACATTAGTTGGCTAGCTAACGTTACGTGTATGATCTGTGTAGCAATATTATTCATATCTCAGAGCTATTTGCATTGGTTGTTATAGCCTAATGTTAGCTAACTAACATTGAACTTGGTTGGTTAGCTACCTGCAGATTCATGCAGGGTAGTAACGTTATGAGTTGGGATTATGGTTAATTGTTTAGCTAGCTAGCTACATGTCAAAACAAAAGACTCCATTATGCAAATAACTATTTCAATAAAATGTTTGATGTAACTGCAACAACTGTTGAAAGACATAGCTGGTAACTTTGTTCTGGATATCTATTCCGATTTCAGAGCACTCCCGTCTGACTGTGCTAGAGCGCAGAATACCTGTTACGGTTTTCTTCCGTCGAAGGAGAGGAGGACCAAAATGCAGCGTGGTTATTTCGATTCATGTTTAATAAAAATATAAACACGAACAATACAAACGTACCGTGAAAACCTAAACAGCCTTATCTGGTGCAAACAAACACTGAGACAGGAACAATCACCCACGAAACACTCAAAGAATATGGCTGCCTATATATGGTTCCCAATCAGAGGCAACGATAAACACTTGCCTCTGATTGAGAACCACTTCAGGCAACCATAGACTTTTCTAGATAACCCCACTATACCACAATCCCAATACCTACAAAAAAAACAAGACAAAAACACACCACATAATTAACCCATGTCACACCCTGGCCTGACCAAAATAATAAAGAAAACACAAAATACAAAAAAGACCAGGGCGTGACAATACCTGACAAATATATAAAATGTATTAAATTTCCCCACCTGTAGAATTTGGCCGGTGTCAGTAAATGTTGGCAAATGTTGTTCTTCACATTTCCATCTCTGGTAAACACACTATATCAACTAAAATCTAAGTTTATTTGTCACACGCACAGGACACTGAAGGTACAAACAGTACAGTGAAATGATTACTTGCAATATCAAAAATAGCAAGCGTCCATATAAAAATATAGTATAAATTCAATGCATTCAGATCTTTTCACTTTATCCACATTTTGTTACGTTACAGCCTTATTTGAAAATGGATTAAATAAAACAATTTCCTCAATCTACACACAATACCACATAATGACAAAGCAAAATCAGGTTTTTAGATATTTGCGCAAATGTACAGTACCTGTCAAACGTTTGGACACACCTACTCATTCCAGTTTTTTTTTACTCTCTATTGACTATGAAATAACACATATGGAATCCTGTATCAGCCGAAAAAGTGTAAAAGAAATCAAAATATATTTGAGATTCTTCAAAGTAGCCACCCTTTGCCTTGATGACAGCTTTGCACAATCTTCGCATCCTCTCCTCTTCCCTTAGGAGTTCTCGTTTCACTTTGTTCATGGTGCCGGCCAGAATTGTTTTCTTTGAAAGCAACTTGTTCGCCAATGACAGTGAAGTGAGGAAATTGTCCGTGGTGACATTTCTCCCCTTGTCAACCCATGGTTCCACAAGCCTCATCACCACATTCTCCGACACTAGCTCACCTGCTGCCTGATGTGGATATTTCCCCCGAAATCGAAATCTGTTCAGCATGTACAATTATGCATGCTCTCACTGTGTAGCCTACTTGAAATAGGCCTGATAAGACTGCTTTGATTCTGTTGACTGATATAGGGTACATACCATTTTATTATATTTAGAATGGATCAATACAATAGAATCGTTCGCTTCCCCTCACTCATCAACTCCCCAGTCTCCACATCATGCTTTACTTAATTTATTTAATCTGTTGTTATTTGTGTGAAATTGGGTTTTCGGTATAGTTTAGATACGGTTCCGAGGCAATAATTAGAGTGATTATCAGCTGGGCACTGCACTTTCAACTGTTGGAAGAAGGAGTGGAGCAGGCCCTACTGTTGGAAGAAGGAGCGGAGCAGGCCCTACTGTTGGGAGGAGGGTCAACCATAACAAGAATGACATGCCCTCCTAAAACTGGTTATAACTAATTTACTAATTTAAAACTGGTTATAACTAACACTACATTTGGTGGGATTCTATGTTTTCTTTCCCTCAGTTAAGAATGAGTAAAAGTTAGTGTTTGGGTTGGCTCTTGATTATAACTCCAGAACCTGATTTCCAGATTTGCCATGAGCACTTCTAGATGTATAGAGATCTATTTATTTGGATCCTTTCATCACGGAAACCCTTTAACACAGCCCTTATTTTGTATCACAGAGACTAGAGGAGGAAATAAAATACAGAGAACTGTCTGTGTTCAATGTAGGATCAAATCTATTATATTATTGGATTCCCATCCATTGCTCCCGTTGCTAGAGGGCTGTCAGCCTAAGGGTAAGGGTAGTGCTCGAGACTAGCCTGAGGTAAATGTATGGCTGAAGTCGTCCTTGTACGGTAGGGAGAATAGAATGGAGGCATCATTCAGCTAGTTTTGAGTCACATCTCCAATGACAAACGGCACTCCAGCAACCAGACAAGTCAACATTGGCATTTACAATGTTGTTTCGATGACAAAGTGCGTTCTGATGATGTTAAATGCATTATACATTTATTACCACAATGCCCTCAATTAAGCTTACATTTATTTGAGGCCAGAGATCATGTCAATATTCCAGATGACTGAGCAAGAGAAAGAAATACGATGCACCATGGAGAGGGTTCTCGGAATTTGACGGTGGTTGCCAAGAATGAGCGCTAATGCAACAGGATGGCACACCAGGTTCCAGATTCCCGACAATAGAACATCTGGTTCACAGACATCACTGGCATCTGGGGTCTCAAGGTCTTCCCGTAAGCAACGTCCATCATCTAGCTGGTGCACCGTCTGAGGACCTAGTGCCCATATTGTCTCTCTCCCATGTATTACCGAGTTCTCAACTCTCAGCACTGCACTGGACACCGCCGCTTCTCTTTTCTCCTATTTTAATCATCAGATCCATTGATAATTTTCTCTATTTTTCCTCTTCCTTCTTCATCCCAGGCAGTTTTATGGGCGGTTCAGCTCCAATGAATCAGAATCAATACTAGCGAGTGACGAGTGGAGACTCTAGCACATTGGTTGGCAGAGATCCAGTTTCAGTGAGGCTGCGCTAATAGACCAGCTGACTGAAACGGCCTCACATCTCCACCCTTTATTGCTGCATAAGAATCACCTATTAAGCCAGGACATGGCTCCTCCAGGACCTCACTTTTGTCATCAAGTGCTAAATAATAATTGGTTTACCAAAGGTTAATTGCTCAATAGATACCAGACCGTTGGAATTTAATTGCGCTGTTAAATGCCTCAGCCATGGCCCTTTTCTGTAATGGCTCCTTCGATTTCACGCAAATGGAAACGCCTATTTAGTTTCCAAACAGCCATTAAAAGTTGCAATCAATTTGTGTAAGAGAAGAGCCGAGGAGAAATAAGTCAGAGGAGAATGAATGTCCCAATTCACTGATGGGTTCTGTACGAAACCATGATAAGCTAACCTGTTTTGGGAGAAAGCAGCCCACACACTTTGCAAGCCTTCATTCACTTTCTATACATGCTGAATCAAGACACAGGGAAATTAATGTGTCAATTCACTGATGAGTTCTCTACGAGACAATGATAAGCTAACCTGTATTTCACAAAGATGGGAGAACCTAGCTAAGACATTTTGCAAACCTTCATTCACTTCCTAACTATGCAAAATCGTTGATTGCGTCCTCCTCCTCCTGTTCATCTATGTGCACTTTGAGTTTGTATATGTATACTGGCTATGGATAGCCTACAGAGGACATCGACATGCCAGAGGATGTACCTATATATGTAGTCAGCAATATCTACAGCATAGGGAGTTGACGCTCCCTCGACAGATAACGAGAATATAAACCAACCACCTTACATTGACTGTGTACAGCCGAAAATATTAAGAAAATACATGAAGTGTGAATTGGGAGTGTTTACTGAGCAATATAAAATGTGTTTTCGTCCCATTGCAAAGCTACCAGCCAGTGGAATAATTTAAAGGCACATCCTGCCTGTCAAGAGCAGAGCCTAATGGAAGGCTTTATAAATAATGAGGACAACATCCTGCCTGTTATCATCTCGTTTCAAATTGAAGGCAGCTAGGCAGGTGCGCCAGAAGTATATCAGATAAACACAAAACACACATCCTGTTTAAGGGTTTACCGGATTTCAACAACACGCAGGGCCGATTAACTAAAGCACAATTATCTTGTTTATGTTCCGACTGTGTCCAGGCTTCAAGGGTCAGCTGAATTAACTTTTATTGTTGGTGGGAAGTGATAATATATCCTGCTCAAGCAGAGGCAGGCTTAATTTCTTCAAATGTTTATCAAAATTACTGGTTATTTCAGAGAATAGACACAGCATCCCAGTATTAGGAAGCTGTTAACTTTCAGACTGTGTTGAAAGAAAGCAGTGAAGTTGAACAAAAATACTAAATCACCACAGAAGTTTAAAATAATTTCTGTCAACTTGTGTATCTAAGCACTAACTACCTCCAATACTAAAATATTATTTAAACGATTATATTAGTCGTAATGAATGCCTTAGGTATAAGAGCTAAACTAAAAACACCCCAAAAAGTGTTACCTCCAGAAATACCAAGAAGTAGCACAGGTGAAATCTCCAGTCTGTCAAGTGATTAACACCAAGCTTGTTTGTACATCCCCATTTTAGGCAAAACAATTTGTGGAGACACAATAACCCCCAGAGGAGAACATGATTGGGTTCCTTGAAAATGTGCCCAACCGCCAGGACCCTGCTGTGTTGGCTCTGCTTGCGTGGAGACGCCGTCACAAAACGCTTGACAGGGTGTCACAATGACAAACCGCCGGCACAGCTCACCCGGCAGAGCTGCCACCCTCCGCTTCTGACCCCTCCACGTTACATAAAGAATTACAAGTGTTTTCCACCTCCTCCTCAACCTGTCAATCTGCCTGTTCAAAGATTCCCCTTTCCCCGGGAAGGAAAGCTCATTTTGCCTCACCGTCTGCCCAGCCACTAAGTGTCACTTCAGTTTAGGTTTTACCGCCACCCTGCTGCCTCACTACAGAGATCCCATAGAGGGATTTAGTCCATTTTTGCCTCAGTATCCTTCTGCCTCAGTATCTCCCATACCGTTAAATAACTTTAGAAAACCAACAAATAATTTATTCTGTGGAGTGGTCATATCCCGTAAATTTACTGGAGGACTTAGGCTGTCCTGTTAACATTGCAGGGGCATCCAGGCTTTCATTCAAAACAACCCAGCATTATATTGAATATACCTAATATAAACCTACATCTCAGATTTGTCTAAATGGGTGGTGGTGTGAGACCAAACTCCATGCTGTGGCATTATGGTGTGGTGAAGAGGTGTTTCAGTGTGAACACTAAGCATAATGTGCCCAGTCGATATGTCAAAGGGTTCTACAAAGCCAAAACAAATTCTTGAGAATGAAACCGATTTTGTCGATGGCACATAGAGTTAGTTGGGTTGGTTTGATTTTCTTTACCTGTAATGGTCATATGCCTTAGATTCACTGGAGGACACAAAGACAGGGCTTTGTACAAGAATCCCTCTCTCTTCAACCCAACTGACTGTTGGGGGGCATTGAGGAGAGGCTGAATCTTAATACAGCCTGATGTCTGTCTAGTTTCCAATCTGCTCCTTTGCAGGTCTGTCTGAAAGATAAATGAGAGGCCAGTTCTGCCACAGAGATTTCCACAAAGGCTGCTGGATTACAAATTCACTGCAGCAGTCACTGGCTCACAAGGAAGGCAGCTAACCTCTTTTCCCCAGCAAATCAATTCTAATTTTGTTCTTTCAGTCGATAACCTGCTCATGGCTCTGTTTCATTCAAGCTTATTTGCAAGCCCCTTTCATCCAATTCTTCAGCCCCGTTGTGTGGTTAAACTTGCTAATAGGCAGGTAACCTCAGCAGAAATCCAAAAAGGGTATTGGTGAGTGAACAGGCTTGTTTCTGGAACTAAACATAGCCAAAAGTTAAGAACTTTTTTTGAACCTTTATTTAACTAGGCATGTCAGTTAAGAACAAATTCTTATTTACAATGACGGCCTACCAAAAGGCAAAAGGCCTCCTGCTGGGACGGGGATTAAAAATAAAAGTATACAACAAAACACACATCACGACAAAAGAGACACCACAACACTACATGAAGAGAGACTTAAGACAACCACATAGCATGGTAGCAACACAACATGACAACAACATGGGAGCAACACAACATGGCAGCAGCACAAAACATGGTATAAACATTGTTTGGTAACAGACTACACCACAATAGGGAAAGAAGGGAGAGACAACAATACATCACGCGAAGCAGACACAACTGTCAGTAAGTGTGTCCATGACTGAGTCTTTGAATGAAGAGATGGAGATAAAACGGTTCAGTTTGAGTGTTTTTTTGCAGCTCGTTCCAGTCGCGTGCTGCACCGAACTGAAAACTGAATAACATTTTAAAAATGTTCTTACAAATGAAAAGCTAAAAGTTGCACTCTGTGTGCAATAATAGTGTTTAACCTGATTTTTTGACTACCTAATCTCTGTACCCCACACATACAATTATCTGTAAGGTCCTTCAGTCGAACAGTGTATTTCCAACACAGATTCAATCACAAAGACCAGGGATGTTTTCCAATGACTCGCAAAGAAGAACACATATTGGTAGATGGGGAAAAATACAAAAAAGAGCAGACATTGAAAAACTATTTGAGCATGGTGAAGATATTTTAGCATTTTATAAGGACCCCCATTAATATTCCAAAACATGCATCCTGTCTGCAATAAGGCACTGAAGTAAAACTGCAAAAAATGTGGCAAAGAAATTAACTGAATACAAAGTGTTATGCCTGGGGCAAATCCAACACATCACTGAGTACCACTCTTCATATTTTCAAGCATGGTGGTGGCTGCATCATGTTATGGGTATGCTTTTCATTGGCAAGGACTAGGGATCTTTTTGGGGGATAAAAATAAAGGGAATAGAGCTACGCACCGGCAAAATCCTAGAGGAAAACCAGTTTCAGTCTGCTTTCCAACATACACTGGGAGAGGAAAACTAGTCACCTTTCGGCAAAATTCGCAATTTTGAATACAAAATAGGCGACCTACGTTATTTGTGTAGATCTGATGACAAAAGTTTGGGGGGGTTGGATCACTACTGGCTGTAAGTGAACGAGTGATGTATGTTTGGAGCAATACTGGCTGTATCCAAGGCTCAGCCAATCGTTCACATAACAACAGAATGCAGCATACGACTGAAAAGACCAATTTGCTAGTTACAGCATCAGTGCGCGCTCTGGAAAGACAGTAGAGAATGGAAAGGCAGTTTGCCAGTGACAGCAGCGCGTCCCTTGAACGATTACGAAAAGGTAGGAGAGAAGCCTGACCACCGAGATGGAGGTGAGAAGGTGATGAAGCGTACTTCATGAGCTGTAACCTAAAAACAACTGGCATTTGGAAAGTTTGAGGTGAGAGTGAAAGTGTGGTGGAACAAGTATTGTTAAGTATCTTGCTAGCTAGATCAAATTCTCTGTTAGCTAGCCAGAGAAATGTTTAGCACCATTAGCCAACTCAACTGATCAAATAATTGAGTTTATTGTGTGAAAATTAGCCTGCTAATTAAATCAGACAGCTAACGTTACAACATCAAATGAGCTAACATTAGTAACCGAACCAAATCGCTATAGTATTAACTGGTATACAACTCTTTGCCGTTCCTCAAGTTATAACGCATGAGTTGCTTACTGGATCCTGGCAATCTGTGTGAAATGTTAACTAGTTAACGAACTAACTACTATCTGCGAACTAATGTTTTACCTCTACAGTATGTGGTTAATTTTCAGAATGCGAGAAAATGAAGCATTGCTTGTTAAACAACTGGATTCAGGGTATTAAGTGTAGCTGGGCCTGGCTTAAGCTGGATGCCACTATAGAGTTGAAAGGAACACCACACATTTCCTTCTTTCTCACCTTTTCAATACAGTGGATAAAAAGGGGTATACCAGGTATACTCTCTGCCTATACTCTATACTCTATCATACTCTGCTGGCACATTGTAGAACAGATGTCCACAGGCAGAAAGTGTACAATGTAATAATGTGCAGTGTAGCCCAAAGATATTGCTTTTGTTGTGTTGAACTTGACAGTAACACTTGTGTGTGAGTGAGGGGGGGGGGTTATTCAATTTTATAATGAGTGAACGTTATTTTTGCACACATATAGCCTTGTGCACTTAATCAATGTCTACAATAGAGCAAAAATAGAATTCCTGTTTTTTTCATTCTATTTCTACTTTGAGATATTTTCCCAAGTGCCATATTTCCCAAGTGATATAATTCATGTCTTGTGTGGTCACAAGCGTTCGATCATAAAGGCTCTCATAGCTAACTGCAATATTAGTGTATTGTTTTTTCTCAAAACTCGAGTGTCATTTGCAGTAAAGTCTAGTCAACAAATAACATTGGATTGCTTTCTTTATATTTTTAGCAGAGTTAAGTTCACATTACCCACTTTTTATTTTATGTAGATCAAATTCTTTGTTGTTAAATTAGTTAAAGCCTGAATTTCCCCCTAGCATGAGTTTATTGCATGTTTCAGTGCAAAAAAAAGTGTTTGCGTCCCTGCAATAACCAAAAACACAAGGCGCTTACCAAGAGGACAATGAATATTCCTGAGTGGCCTAGTTACAATGTTGACTTAAATCAGCTTGAAAATCTATGTCAAGACATGAAAATGGCTGACTGGCAATGATCAACAACCAATTTGACAGAGCTTGATTTTTTAAAAGAATAATGTGAAAGAATTGTACAATCCAGGTGTGCAAAGCTCTTAGAGACTTAATCAGAAAGACTCACAACTGTAATCAATGTAGGGGTGTGAATACTTATGTAAATGAGATATTTCTGTATTCCATTTAGAATACATTTGATCAACAAAAAAATAAAAAATGTTTTCTTGTCATTATGTACTATTGTGTGTAGATCAGTGGCAGTCAGTGCTCCCCCAGGGGAGTCACCTGGCGTCCTACCTGGGTGCATACCTGGTTGACCGGGGTGCCGGCTGGTGGAAGTCGCCGATGAGGACGGGCAACAAAAGACGAACAGCAGAGCGACTAATCATTTTAGAGATGGAAAACTGGCCAATAAACCAGTTCTGCCCGAGACGATACCGTGGAGCCGGGGTCCGATGGTGATTCACATGTTGTCGATACCTGGAGGTGGTCTTGAGGATGGCCGACCGGGCTCTCCTCCAGGTACAATGACAACGGCAGATAAACATCTGCTCGGGAAGAGTGGGGGCTAATACCCCATGGAACATTCAGAGTCCGATAGGCCCGTGGCAGAGCAGGGAAGGGTGTTGCATGCATGTTCCACCCACAGTGGAGTCAACGCTGGTTGACTTGACAAACAAGACAAACTGGCAACAGACCAACAGAGAACACAGGTATAAATACATACACAGGGGATAATGGGGAAGTTGGGCGACACTTGGAGGGGGGTGGAGATAATCACAAATACAGGTGAAACAGATCAGGGTGTGACAGATTGGGTGGACAATATATCAGTTCATGCTGCAAGAGCTCTGAGGTTGGAGGATGTCCCACAGAAGTTGTCATAATTACTGTGTAAGTCTATGGAAGGGGATGAGCACCATGAGCCTCCTAGGTTTTGTATTGAAGACAATGTACCCAGAGGAGGATGGAAGCCAGCTGTCCACCGGCTACACCATGGTGCTACCCTACAGAGTGCTGTTGACGCTACTGTAGACCTTAATTGCATAACAGTGTGTTTTAATCAATTATTTGGTGACATGATTATATTTAGTATAATTTTATCGAAAAAGGATAACTTTTAAAATGTTTTACAATTTTTATTTTTATGAAATTCACTAAGGAGGATGGTCCTCCCCTTTCTCCTCTGAGGAGCCCCCATTGGTGTAGATGGGTGAGAAAAACAAATATTTTTTTCCCCATTTTGAATTCAGGCTGTAACACAACAAAATGTGGAATAAGTGAATGGAGGCACTGTAGGACTATAGATATAATCAGTGAACTCACACACACACACACACACACACACACACACACACACACACACACACACACACACACACACACACACACACACACACACACACACACACACACACACACACACACACACACACACACACACACACACACACACACACACCCCGTAAAAGGACCCGTCAATCACCAGCTTGTCAGACACGAGCAAATATTTCCTTAAAATGTATTAAAAAACCTAGGCCTACATTAGGCTTTCTGGAAGTAGGCTATAAGATAATGAAATTATGAGGAAAGTATGAAGGGGAGAGAGACAGCTATGCGATAGTATGACATTGACAATTATTAAAATAGTCCATAGCCTATTTATCAGAGTTGGTTAGTCTATAAATTAAGAAAAGATTCCGTATCAAATTATACCATGCCAGGTTGGAGAGGATTGGCACATTGTCCATTTGACACAACATTAGCGCATTATAAGCCTCAGAGACAGAACAACCTTGTCGACTGCTGTTGAATAATTAATGAATAGTCAGACACATCCAACCTTTTAAAAAGACTGATTTATTTATTTACTAGCAAGCAATGAAAACATGCATTGTATAAAAGAATGTCCACACATCAAGTGCCATAGCTTATACACCCCCGCGCTTCTAGCGGTTTAGCTGCTGGAGCATCAAACAACAGTTGGAAAGAGGAAATGTAGACAGTTTAATAGGCATACTAAATTAGAAAGACAATTGCTTATAATCATTAGTGAATACTCCCGTATGAGGAAAAAGTCTAAATGAAAACAAAGTTAATAAAACCATATGTTTTTCAAATAATTAATGTCGGCCTACTGAAAAGGTTTTGACAGTTTCTGTACTTTCATGAAGGTCATCATCCGTAACCGTCAGTTACACGGTTATTCATTTACCATCACTGCCCTGTCCGTTGGCACAACATCATTAAAACCAGCAAAAAATGAATAAATCATACTTGTTTTCCTAAAGAAGTCTGGCTCAAGTGCACAAACAACAAACCATTAAAAAAGCTAATGCAGTACTGGACGACTACGCGACGAGCCTACACACAGATTCTTCAGTCTGCGTTGCCATCTAGACTAAATTAGGTAGTCCAATCACGTTTAGATCATTTAAACCTGAATTGCTACATGTAGCAACAGTAGAGCTTTATCATCATATGTAATGACTTGTGTGACACAAGGCCAAATGACAGTGTGTTTCGAGGGTTGCTAAATTTCGTGCAATTGGAGTATGTAATAAACAGTGTGGAATAACTTGCTTATGTGGAAGCCTCATTGCATTCCCCTGGTGTTCTGCAAACCTTTCTTCCTCTGTATCTTTTCTGTCTATCTTTTTTTAGTCTCAGTATCTACCATATCATTAAGGTCCCAATGCCAGTGAGTAAGTAGTGATGTTATTGCAGCCCAGGAAAGGCCCTGAGGCAACACATTAAAAAAGGGTCACAGGCTAGCTCTCTACAGTTCTCCCTGTCAACGTTTCATATTGATGTGACAAGTGTGTTCCAGGTAGCATCCTGTGCATTGTTTAGGAGCCAGAATAGAGACAACCTGCATTGTATTATGATATTACTTGGAGGAAACCTAATTTCTTCAATAAATCCATTACTGTAACTTTCAACAGACAAGGGCAGGTTGTCTCCTGAACTGGAGGCCCTCAGGTGATTTTATTTGGAAATATGTTCCAAACTATTCCCACGCAGAACATCAAATCAAATGTTATTGGTCACATATTTAGCAGATGTTATTGCGGGTGTAGCGAAATGCTTGTGTTCCTTGCTCCAACAGAGCAGTAGTATCTATTCACTACAATACACACATCTAAAAGTAAAAATAATGAATTTAAGTAATATTAGGACGAGAAAGAAAAACAGGTATATGATCATGTACAAATGTAAGCAAGGTTCGAAATGTTTATGTTTATGTCAAATGTTACATCTGTTTGGGCTTCTTACAATCAATTTGCAGTTATGAACCAGCCCCTTGACCATCCACTCAAGAAAGAAACAGACCCGCAGCTGAATCTAGTTGATGATCGCTGCCCTACTGTACATGACAATGTATTTAAACAGATTGTGTGTAACATTTCAGAATACCTTTAAAACAGTAATGCAATTGAGACCACTATCCTTCGCCTGTAACTCCAACAAAGGTCTAGGTGCAGTTCAGAGCATTTGCATTGTGAGAAATGCTTTAACAGCAACGGGACATTTTTGGTAACTGAGCAAAGATAGGTAATAAATTACACCGTTGAGTTTCTGTTACAATGCCTGCATGCTCAGAAAAGCCACTGAACGTCATCAAACAGCCTAACTAATTGTCCATGTAAGCAGAAAAGAGAAACATGCCATACATGTACTCAATGCTACTGATGTTGTGAGAATGGAATGTGTAATTTATGTGATAACGACTGCTTATAAGAGAGAGCTAAGCCAAGGCATTGATGGACTCGCGATGCTGGGGGGGGGGGAGCCAGACAATAAAGCTCAGTCAGGATCCGTAGAGCTGGTCTCCACTGACGCTCTCTGCATTGTTGGATGATTCGCAACATAATCAGTAATCATCAAAGACACTGTCAAGGAAATGTGAAACTGGGGCTTCCAGAGGCTGCCTGTGATACTAGACACATCCAAATGAGACAGGTTTATTCATTCTTAAAAAGTCACATAGCTGCCTTTTCCCCAAGACTCCTATTGGTACATTTAATGAGGATAAAAATAGCTGTTATGTGTAGAAGTGTTTAATGGAGAGTATAAATGGAAATGAGAACATTTTCTGAACAAATGTATGAGAAGAAGAAGCACCCCTATAGTTTGAATACTAGGTCTAACTACTGTACCTGTTTTATAGAACATTGTTGCACTGACAGAAAATGTGATGTTACAACTGGGTGAATGTGGGATTGTAATTCCAATGCAGGAAAATGTGGTTGGTCTTTTAAATTCAAAGCTGACCGATGTTGATGAGTGAGGTGACACAAACGGGTGGTCCATATTTTTGGCTTCATGATCTCTGCCCACTGGGCTGCTTATGAATAGACTATAGTAGATTTAAAAAATTCAGTCCAATTTCTCAGTCCAATTTTAGTGAACCGAACCATGCTGGAAAGAGTAGTGTTAAAGTATGCTACTGGCAGTGATGTAGTGGTCTAAAAATAGGTGGGTAAACCAGTGGTTGGAAAAGGTTCAGAGAACAGAAAATACTGGACAATAACATAATTGTTTGAGGGACAGAATCAGAACTGAGAACGAAAGTGATCTATACTGTTACGGAAACAACCATAATTGTAAAAGCTTGGGAATCGGTTAATAACGTTATTTTACGTTTCGGGCATTTTATTTACAGTCCCCCCCAAATAACGCAACAAAGCACCTATGCAAAACTTTGCCTGTGTGTAAATAGGCTACCTACCCCTCCCAAACATAGTGGGAGGGGCAGGTACTGACATTATAAGCAATTAGGGAGCAAGATTTGTAATTAAAGAAGAATGGATTAACCTTTTTGTGTGCTAGTTAAGGATGCTACTGTTATCACGTTTCACATTGTATTTATTAACTACACAAAGGTAAAAATGCGTTTTTATTTCAATTCTGATGTTGCTCTGCAAACATAAACTTGTTAGCTAGCAGGTCCAACATTAAACCAACTCTCTGAAGATCAAAGACATTCAAAGTTCCTTCATAGAAGAAGCTCCTCCGTAAGTATAATTCTGTGGGCATAATTCAGATAATGCATGTCATATAACAACAAGATGCCCAGCGCTTCAAGTCAAGCCTCCTCCTCCACCATCTCTCGTCTCTCCCCATCCGCAGAATTTCAGTTGCATCTTGTGCCCTACACTTCTCTCTCCAATACACGTAAATAGCTTGCCGGCTCTACAGCAAGCTGCAATATCTGCACGGATTGGCGAAGCAATTTACTATATATTGATATCAGAGGTATCAGAGGTTTAAAAGGGAACAAAGAGGAACAATATAAACAGGTTCAGAATAATAATGGCCCTGGAGGGAATAGCAGCCGCTTTATGGGCCCCTGACAAATTGTGCTACTTTGAGTTTTTACCCAATGATTTTAACGTTTTTGGTACATAAATGTTTCTGTCATCATGACCAAAAACATATTTTGGACATCAAAACAGTGATCACTAACCTCGATTTGGATGAAGATTTCTACTTAAATAAACCGGAGGCGATTTATATACAGCTCATCCCGGACCAGGCCCAAATCCCTGACACACATGTTTCTCTGAGTTGTGGCTGAACAAGGACATGGAAAACATACATCTGGCTGGATTTTCTATACATCGGCAGCACAGAATGACAGCGTCGGGCAAACTCAGGGGGGATGGTGTGTGTCTCTTTATTAACAACAGCTAGTGCGCAATCTCTAATATTAAGGGAGTCTGGTCGATCTCCAAGACATTCCAAGTCGATGACCAAACATTTCTGTAAAAAACCCAACGATAAAGCCTTGCGTTCCGATTTAAAAAAAAATGTTTTGAGCTGTTGGTGGTAGATAACATTGATTCAGCAGCCATAGGCAAAGTGTTCCCATTTTGAAACATTTCATGTGTGAAAGTACAACTCAACCTACCCGGAAGGTCCAGAGAGCGAATCAAGTACACCTATAGGCCTACTGCTGGCTAATCAGTTTCCTCGAGTCATAGAATGTAAAAACAAACCTTGAATGCACAGCAAAGTTGAAACTGTGAGATTCAAAAACTTTTAAAATTGCGCCTAGAGAGAGAGAACGAATACAGCAAAGAGTGTAAGTTGGTATTCAGCAGTGTCAACACTCTGTTCAACATTTTTATAAGCCATAAAATGTGCGTTCTCCCTAATTCCACTTACGCTACAACAAGCATTGCAGCTGCAATGAATGAGTATAGCAAAGTGTTCTTGTGTGTTCTTAGTGGCTTGTGTCTTTTTTAAAATATTCATAAATACTTAACTTTCTCTGCTCATAGGAGTAACAACATGAATTGGTGCATAAAGGCAGAAATAATGCAGTGCAACATGAGTTTCGCCATCTGGAAAACTGTGTCCCCTTTTCTCAGCGGAGGGAGGGAGAGAGGAAGGACGGTAAGTCGGGTGAGAGGCTACCTCACTCACCGCTGCTCCCTCCCTCCCCACAGACTGATAATCAGATGCAGGCCATCAGTCCAGTAAAAAAAAGCTCATTATTATACCCACTCAGCTGTGCCTCACAAGTAAAACAACACATGGTCTATTACAAGTGAGATCATTTACCTAATTTAAAATATATAATTTCTAAATGGTCTGAGAACAACAACATTGGCAGTGTATTCAAGCATAGCCGATATGCAGTGATAATGTATTGGGCATATAGCCTACTAAACAAACCTCATTTCTACAGAACGGTGTTTATTTGGTAAATGTTGCATAGGCTTTAATACGTTTTTGAAGTCATGTTTATCTGAGTGGTAGATCTCGGCTTGCATTTTGACTCAGGAAGTGATCTTGACTCAGAAAAGGTTGGTGACTACTGCTGTAGACCTATTTACCACGTTTTCATCTATATTTTTCGTAGTTGTCTACTTACCACCGATGCTGGCACTAAGACCACATTGCTAGTAGCCGTCGATTTTAGGAAAAATGAAATACTTCTTACCTCAGTTCTACCAGCATGTCTACCAGCATGTGAAAAAAAACTATAGATCACCTTTACTCCACACACAGATACTCATGCAAAGCTCTCACTCGCCCTCCATTTGGCAAATCAATCCATAACTCTATCCTCCTGATTCCTGCTTACAAGCAAAAACTCAAAGAGTAATTACCAGTGATGCTCCCAATACGGAAGTGGTCCGATGAAGTGGATGCTAAGCTACAGGATTGTTTCACTAGCAAAGACTGGAATATGTTCCGGAATTCATTGAGGAGTTTACCACATCAGCTTCACTAATAAGTGCATCGACGACATCAGTGACCATATATACAGTGCCTTCGGGAAAGTATTAAGACCCCTTGTCTGTTTCGACATTTTGTAATGTTACAGCCACATTCTAAAATGGTTTAAACATAAATAAAATCCTCAGCAATCTACACACAATACCCCATAGTGACAACGCGATAACAAGCACATTTTTGTTTGCTCCCCGTAGATGATTTAGTAAGACCTTTAAACAAGTTCATAACATTTACAAGGCCGCAGGGCCAGACGGATAACCAGGACGTGTACTCAGAGCATGTGCTGACCAGCTGGCAAGTGTCTTCAATTACATTTTCAATCTCTCTCTGACCATCGGTATAACCTACATGTTTCAAGCAGACCACAACAGTCCCTACGCCCAAAAATACCAAGATCATTTAGTCAGGTTATCACCCTGTAGCCCCCACATCTGTAACCATGAAATGCTTGAAAGGCTGATCATGGCTCTCATCAACACCATCATCCCAGACACCCTGGACCCAATCCAATTCGCATACTGCCCCAACAGATGCACAAATGACACAATCTCTATTGCAATTCACACTGCCCTTTCCCACCACGACAATATGAATACCTACATGAGGATGCTGTTCATTGACTACAGCTCAGTCCTCAACAGCATAGTGCCCTTTCAAGCTCATCACTAAGCTAAGGACCCTGGGACTTAAAACCTCCCTCTGAAACTGAATCCTGCAGGCCACCCCCAGGTGGTGAGGGTAGGCAACAACATATTCACCACACAGAACCTCAACACGGGGGCCCCTAAGGATGCGTGCTTAGTCCACTCCTGTACCCCCTGTTCACCCATGACTGCGTGGCAGCACACGACTCCAAAACCATCATTATGTTTACTGATGACACGACGGTGGTAGGCCTGATGATTGAGGACGACGAGACAGTCTATAGGGAGGAGGTCAGAGACCTGGCAGTGTGATCCCAGGATAACAACCTCTCCCTCAATGTCACAAAGACAAAGGAAAGGAAATGGAAATGGAAATGGAGGGCCAAGCATGCCCCTATTCACATCAATGGGGCTGTAGTGGAGCGGGTCGAGAGCTTCAAGTTCCACAAAGGAACTATCATGGTCCAAATTAGGCGGGTGCCGAGTAGCCCGACAAAACAAGTATCGTAAGGGATATGGGCAATTTTCTGGATACAATTAGGATCCGAGTATGAGGACCGTACTGTACTGTCTTTAAGTCAGTCATGTGCGAGACTCTACGTGGTCGAAATACCTCAACTGTCTAGTTTGCCTGTCTGTAAAGAGAAGGGTGGGCTGTATGTTGATCCTGCTGTTCTGCTTGGATAGAGTGAAATTGTACTTCTCCGTCCACTCGATTCATACTTTCACGACCACTTTTCCTGGCATGTTTTCAGTCTGATCCTTTAGATTGCTGTTGCCTGCTACTATGACAAATCACATGGCTAGGAAATATTCCATGAAGCTATGAATGTGCATAATATTTAACAAGCGGGGGAATGGTAGGGGAAAAAGATCAAACGCTGATGCGCATTCTGACTGAGTGACAGCAAACTTGGCAGCCTGCTGAGGACACACAGACACACACAGACCCAAACCACTGCAAGCTGCTCCAAATCTGCAGCTTTTTAGCAGTGAGAACGTACAGTGAGGCATTTTGCCAACATCTATTTAGGGATATTAAAACACTTAATCTTTTCCGATCACAAGTATCATCCAATCCGATTCGACAATCAACTGTCAATTTACGGACAAGTTTACAAATACGAGTGTGACCATGTTGGCGCACCTCTAGTCCAAACATACCAACACAGTCGTGAAGAGAGCACGACAATGCCTCTTCCCCCTCAGGAGGCTGAAAATATTTGGCACGGGCCCTCAGATCCTCAAAAAGTTCTACAGCTGCACCATTGAGAGCACCTTGACTGGCTGCATCACCATTTGGTGTCAGTGGCATGTATTTATGGATGCCCACAAACCTTACCAAGAAAAAAACATATTCAATCATTTATCTTTTGTCTCTCTGTGCTTTTACTGAGTTTTTACAGAGTTACAGTTCATATACGGGAATCAGTCAATTGAAATAATTAGGCCATAATCTATGGATTTCACATGACTGGGAATACAGATATGCATCTCTTGGTCACATACTGTACCTTTAAAAAAAGGTAGGGGCATAAATCAGAAAATCAGTCAGTATCTTGTGTGACCACCATTTGCCTCACGCAGATTGAAACATCTCCTTTGCAAAGAGTTGATCAGGCTGTTGAATGTTGTCCCACTCCTCTGTGCGAAGTTGCTGGATATTGGTAGGAACTGGAACAAGCTGTCGATCCAGAGCATCCAAAATTGCTCAATGGGTGACATGTCTGGTGAGTATTTTCAGCTCCCAGGAATTGTGTACATATCCTGGCGAAATGGAGCCATGCATTAACATGCTGAAACAGAAGATGATGGTGGATGAATGGTACAACAATGGGCCTCAAGTTCTTGTCACGGTACCTCTGTGCAATCAAATTGCCAGCAATAAAATGCATTTGTGTTTGTTGTCCGTAGCTTAGGCCTCCCCATAGCATAACCCCACAACCACCATGGGACACTCTGTTCACAACGTTGACATCAGCAAACCGCTCGACCACACAATGCCATACACACTGTCTGTCATCTGCCCATAACAGCTGAAACCCGGCACTAATCTGTGAAGATCACACTTCTCCTGCATGCCACTGGTCACTGAAGGTGAGCATTTGCCCACTGAAGTCGGTTACGACACCGAACTGCAGTCAGGTCAAGACCGTGGTGAGGACGACGAGCAAGCTGTTTTTCTTTTTGCAAACTTTTTCGGTGGTGTAAACCCACAGTTCCATCAGCTGTTCGGGTGGCTGGTCTCAAACGATCCCGCAGGTGAAGAAGACAGATATGGCTGTCCTGGGCTGGCTTTGTTCCACGTGGTCTGCTGTTGTGGGGCTGTTTGGATGTACTGACACATTTTCTAAAATTACGTTGTAGGCGGCTAATGGTAGAGAAATAAATATTAAAATCTCTGCCAACCGCTCTGGTGGACATTCCCGCAGTCAACATGCTCTTTCAAAACATTGTGTTGTGTGATAAAACTGCACATTTTAGAGTACCCTTTGATTATCCCCAGCACAAGGTGCACATGTGTAATGATCATGCTGTCTAATAAGCATATTAACATGCCACACCTGTCAGATGGATTGATTATCTTGGCAAAGGAAAATTGCTAATCAACAGGGATGTAAACAAATTTGTGAACACAATTTTTGAGAAATAAGCTTTTTGTGTATGTGGAACATTTCTGGGATCTTATTTTCAGCTCATGAAACATAGGACCAACACTTTACATGTTGTGTTTATATTTTAGTTCAGTATATTTCCTTTTTTATTTTTAGAAAATGTTTCCAACTTTTTAACTCTGAATTGTTGGGAAAGGGCTCATAGGTAAGCATTTCAAGGTAAAGTCTACACCTGTTGTATTCAGCGCATGTGACAAATACAAATGTATTTTATTTTAAATGTATTTTGCTGGTCGGATCAGTGGAACAGCAGGAAAAACATATTGGTTCTGTTCAGAACAAAACGATGGGGAAATATTTTGGTCCTAACCCCTGGGGTAAACTTTGATCGCCAGTCGCGGTGAAAAAAGTAACACTCCCAATTTTTAAAATGCATTTTTCAGCACAAGGTTAGTAAACGGTGTTAACCTTCCACTGCACCACTGTTTACTAGGCAAACATGATACAGTTTGGCTTGGCTCAGTTTGATATTGTGAAAAGCCTACAAGCTCATAAGACCTGGAGCGTGAAGTACTGTTTCACAAAAACATAAACGGCACCTTTCAAAAACGGTGCCAACATAACTACAACATTTTTAATACATTAGTCCATTGCCAAGAATTAGATTTTATGGGGAACATCAAAGCCTTAATTATCATATTTACCATTGCATGTGCTGTGCATTCGGAAAGTATTCAGAACCCTTCACTTTTTTCACAATGTATTAAACATTTTTTATTTAACCAGGCATGTCAGTTAAGAACAAATTCTTATTTACAATGACGGCCTAGGAACACTGTGTTAACTGCCTTGTTCAGGGGCAGAACGACAGATCTTTACCTTGTCAGCGCGGGGATTCAATCTATCAACCTTTTGGTTACCGGCCAATGCTCGAACCACTAGGCTACCAGCCGCCCCAATTACCCCATTTACATAAGTATTCAGACCCTTTGCTATGAGACTCGAAATTGAGCTCAGATGCATCCTATTTCCAGTGATCATCCTTGAGCTGTTTCAACAACTTGATTGAGGTCTACCTGTGGTAAATTCAATTGATTGGACATGCATTGGAAAGGCACACATCTGTCTATTTAAGGTCCCAGAGTTGACAGTGCACATCAGAGCAAAAACCATGCCATGAGGTCGAAGGAATTGTCTGTAGTGCTCCGAAATAGGAATGTGTCGAGGCACAGATCTGGGGAAGGGTACCAAAAAAGATTCTGCAGCATTGAAGGTCCCCAAGAACACAGTGGCCTACATCATTCTTAAATGGAAGAAGTTTGGAACCACCAAGACTCTTCCTAGATTTGGCCAACCTGCCAAACTGAGCAATCGGGGGAGAAGGGCCTTAGTCAGGCAGGTAACTAAGAACCCGATGGTCACTCTGACAGAGCTTCAGAGTTCCTCTGCGGAGATGGGGGAACCTTCCAGAAGGACAACCATCTTTGTAGCACTCCACCAACTAGCCCTTAATGGTAGAGTGGCTAGACGGAAGCCACTCCTCAGTTAAATGCACATGACAGCCCGCTTGGGAGTTTGCCAAAAGGCAACTGAAGGATGCAGACCGTGAGAAACAATATTCTCTGGTCTGATGAAACCAATATAGAACTCTTTGGCCTGAATGCCAAGTGTCATGTCTGGAGGAACCCTGGCACCATCGCTTCAGTGAAGCATGGTGGTGGCAGCATCATGCTGTGGGGATGTTTTTCAGCGGCAGGGACTGGGAGACTAGTCAGGATCGAGGGAAAGATGAACAGAGAAAAGTACAGAGAGATCCTTGATAAAAAACCTGCTCCAGAGCGCTCAGGACCTCGGACTGGGGAAGGTTCACCTTCCAACAGGACAACAACCCTAACTACACAGCCAAGACAACGCAGGAGTGTCTTAGGGACAAGCCTGTATATGTTCTTGAGTGGCCCAGACAAAGCCCAGACTTAAACCTGATCGAAGGTCTCTGGAGAGACCTGAAAATAGCTGTGCAGTGACGATCCCCATCCAACCTGACAGAGCTTGAGAGGGGGGGAGAAACTCATCAAATACAGGTTTGCCAAGCTTGTAGCATCATACCCCAAAAGACTCAAGGCTGTAATCGCTGTCAAAGGTGATTCAACAAAATACTTATGATATTTCAGTTTTTATTTTAAATACATTTGCAAAAATGTCTAAATCTGTTTTTGCTTTGTCATTATTGGGTATTGTATGTAGATTGATGAGGGGTAAAAATGATTAAATTAATGTTATAATAAGGCAGTAACTTAACAAAATGTGAAAAAAGTTAAGTGGTCTGAATACTTTCCAAATGAGCTGTACAATTAGGAAGGCACCTTAACCACCAGAAACATTTATTTTCCAATATAAACCAGTTGTGAAAAAGCACATGATTTAAATGTTATATGAGACCCATATTGGTGAATTCATGGATATCAGGGGGCCTATTTCATTACAACTCAAGAGCCTTCATCTCCTCATGGTGGCCATATTTCACCACAATGAATGTGTTTTTTGTCATTCCTCTGCCTGCAGTAGTTAATTGCTCATCTTCATTTGTACTCTCTATTTGAATGATGCAAGCTATTTTGTTAATTTACAAACCTCTTGCCAAAAAAAACTCCTTTCCTTGTGACTACTCACAATGCGGTTGTGTTACAAGAGTTGTGTTATGCAGGTGAATGAGGACCCAAAAGCGACTTGGCGAAAACAGAGTCTTTATTCCAGTAAAGGAAAGTAGGCAATACTCCTAGACAAATCGGAGCAGAAAACAAAACATAAAAAACTAATTCCACTCGTAGTGACGAGGACAGACTGGAGACTCGACCATAAACTGTAGGTTGCCTCGGGAAGGCACCGACCGTAGCAGACTCAGACACCTGCTCACACGCAGCATCTGAGGGAAACAAGACACAGCACGGCGAACAATATACAAGGATCCGACAGGACAGAAACGGAAAACAAGGGGAGAAATAGGGACTCTAATCAGAGGACAAGATAGGGAACAGGTGTGGAAAGACTAAATGAGTGAGTAGGAGAATAGGAACAGCTGGGAGCAGGAACGGAACGATAGAGAGAGGAGAGAGAGGGAGGGGGAGAGAGAGGGATAGAAAAAGGGAACGAACCTAATAAGACCAGCAGGGGGAAACGAACAGAAGGGAAAGCATAATGACAAGACAATATAAGACAAAACATGACAAGTTGTATTTATTCCTTGGGAGGTAGACACACAGAGCCTAAGTATTTAGACCCCTTGACTTTATCCACATTTTGTTGTGTTACAGCCTACAGTTAAAATGGATAAAAATGTTGTCACTGGCCTTACACACAATACCCAATAATGTTGAAGTGAAATTTTGTTGTTCGAAATGTTTACAAACTAATAAAAAATGAAAAGCTGAAATGTCTTATGTTAATAAGTATACAATCCCTTTGTTTTGGCACACCGAAATAAGTTCAGTGGTAAATATGTGCTTATCAAGTCATATAATAAGTTGCATTGACTCACTCTATGTGCAATAATGTTATACATTATTTTTGAATGACTACCTCAACTCTGTACCCCACAGTCGAGCAGTGAATTTCATACCGAGATTCAACCACAAAAAAACGGAGGTTTTACAATGATTCGCAAAGAAGGGCACCTATTGGTAGATGTGTAAAATAAAATATGAAAACGTAGACATTGAATATCCCTTTGAGCATGATGAAGTTATTAATTACACTTTGGATGGTGTATTAATACACCCAGTCACTACAAAGATAAAGGAATCCTTCCCAACTTTTACCATAATAACCTAATTGACAGAGTGGAAAGAAGGAAGCCTGTGAGTAATACAAATATTTAAAAACATGCATCCTGTTTGCAACAAGGCACTAAAGTAATACTGTAAAAACAATTGGCTAAGCAATTCACTTTTCGTCCTGACTACAAAGTGTTGTATTGGATTTCCCCCAAACATAACACAATACTGAGTACCACTCATATTTTCAAGCATAGTGGTGGCTGCATCATGTTATGGGTATGCTTGTAATCATTAAGGACTGGGGAGTTTTTCAGAATAAAAAAATAAATAAAATGGAGCTAAGCACAGACACAATCCTAGAGGAAAACTTGGTTCAGTTTGTTTTCCAACAGACACATGGAGATTAATTCACCTTTCAGCAGGGCAATAAACCTAAAATACAAAGCCAAATCTACACTGGAATTGCTTACCAAAGAGCTTGAAATATGTTGAAAAGAATAATGGGCAAATGTTGCACAATCCAGGTGTGGAAAGCTCTTAGAGACTTCCAGTACACAGAAAGACTCACCGCTGTAATCACTGCCAAAGGTTATCATGTATTGACTAAGGGGGTTGAATACTTATTTTATCAAGATTTTTATTAGTGTTTGATATTGATTAGCATTTAATTTTTCATATATTGCTTTATTTATTTTTTTATCTTTATTTTACGAGGCAAGTCAGTTAAGAACAAATTCTTATTTTCAATGATGGCCTAGGAACAGTGGGTTAAGTGGCCTAGGAACAGTGGGTTAACTGCCTGGTTCAGGGGCAGAACAACTTATTTTAACCTTGTCAGCTCAGGGATTCGATCTTGCAACCTTCAAGTTACTAGTCCAACGCTCTAACCACTAGGCTACCTGCCGCCCCTGTTTTCCAAATGTTTGAATTTCTGAATTTTTCTTCCACTTCGATATTACAGTATTTTTGTAGATCATTGACAAAAAAGGACAATTAAATACATTTTAATCCCATTTTGTAACACAACAAAATGTGTAAAAAGTCAAGGTGTGTGAATACTTTCTGAAGGCACTGTACTTCGGGGAGTTTGAGCCCTTTGGAGATCAAATTCCGTTTTTCTCATTGAGGTAAATGGAATTGGAATTGCAGTTTACTTCCTGAATTGAAATGGCATTGACCCCAACTAAGTACAGCAGCGGACTCGGTCTCTACCTCTGTCCCATATTGACCCCATGTTTTTGGAGTGGGGTGGATAATCTGTCTATCTGGCCCTCGGGCCCTCTGTCTCAGCATGGGGGCTGAGGACACTCTGAGCCACAGATAGGTTCACTCCTTTCAGGCTCTCGGCCCAATTGGCCTGCTCCATGGAGGTAAAGCCAGCAGCCAACTGCCAGAGGCCATCGGTTACGATAAGCCGCTCTGGCCCATTGCAGCCCACTGACTCTGAATAGAAGGGTCAGTATAGCTAAAGCTCCAGCCAGGCACAAGCCTCCTGACACAACAACAAACATCCCATACTGCAATGACAAATAGCAAGTAGAAACAACTCCCTCTATAATATAACAACCTAGGAATAGGAAAATGCACAACGTGTGTGTGCATGTGTGCGTGTTAGGTTGACATTAGGCTGAAAGCACACAGTTTAAGCACATGTTATTAAGTCTACTCTCTCACTTTGATCTTTGTCCTGCACTCTGAACCTGCCACAGCTAGGCATTAAAAAGCACATAGGTCCCTATGGAAGAAGGTGCACTATTGTGGAGCTGGAAGTGGTTTGGGCTTTTGATGATTAGATAGAGGCAGGTTGGCATTTATTGTCATGAATCTTGACCTGGAGGCAGCTCTGAAGAGTGGTCACTACCTGACACAGCCACAATGTCATACAATATTATTTTAAATCTAACCTAATCACACCCAAATGCCTAAACCTAACATTAAGACCAAAAAGCTTAACATTTTTACGATATAGCCAATTTGGACTTTGCAGCTGGCCCATCGAGCTTGTCAGTTCTGCCACCAGGGCAATATTCATGACAATAAACTTCAACCTGCTGATTAGAGTTGAGGAGATTTTGTATTTTGCTGTTCTGGTAATTGGAATCAGACACTGTAATTGAGTTTCCGAAAATAAAAAGCCACTTTTATAGAAGTAGGGATCCTCTTTAGTAGCTAATCACTACAAACCACAGAAACACTCTCCAACACAGATTACTAGTGACACTTAGAAAGTAAGTTGGGTCAGTAGCAATTGAACTTGTTTTTTTCTGCAACATAATTGCAAGATCAAATGTGAGGGTGTCTACAATGGTTTATGGGTCATCATTCTTACAAATATACAGACAAACACTTATACACTAGTACACACTCTCTAACATACTGTATAATACTGGTGAAATCTAGCTCGTCCACCAAAAAAGCAAAGAAAGACATATTCCACTGTATGGTATCTTGGCTAACAGCTGCTGATGAACGAGGACTGACAGCATGTGATGGGGCTCCTCCATTAGAAAAACACAACCAGATGCTATTTCTAAAGGGGATCATCTGCTTATTACCGTGATTTCCAGCAGGAATAACTCAGCTCAGTGCCTCAGCGACTGCTGCTTAGCAGTGGCAGGCGTTATTCAGCACGACAGGCAGATGTAAGGGTGCATGTATGGAGCGAGGTGTGACTTTGTTGTGTTGATGACAGAACAGTAGTTGGATCCCAAAATAGCACCCTATTCTCTTTATAGTGCATTATATAGTCAATGGGCTGCTATTGCAGAGGCACCGAGTGTCTTTTCTTCTATCTCCAGACCTGCTCTGCTTTGGAAGGAGCAATTATCCATTTCATCATTTCGCCATTATAATTGGAAGTACTCATTTGGATTGGATTGAATTTAAATGCAAAGTGGCCGTTGGTTTATGAGTGACCATATTGTTTGTGGTTATTTTGTGTGTCAGTGTTTCCGCTGCAGCCATTTAACTGTGGCGCTGCACCACCGCAAAATCATTCCCACCACACCCAAATAATACTGTAAGAAACCTGAACAAATATTTTTGTCAAGGTGCACTTTGAAGATGCTAGACAAACAAATTTGGCAAACAAAATGAGGAATGAATAGAAAAATCCGACAACCCCATTGTAGAATAGGATTTACCGAGACACATTCAAGTTACGAGTGCCATAGGGAGGGAAACCAGCAATTCTTGCAATTGTGGAGGAACAGCAGTTTTAATGGAGGTGATCCCAGCATATGAACCATGTTAATAGGCCTATGTCTGGATTTGAATAGTCTAGGACCAAAAGTATCCTTAACAACTTCTACCCCCCAAGCCATATAACTGCTGAACAATTAATCAAATGCCCACCCAGATTATTTACATTGACCCCCAGAAAATGTAGGGCCTACCCGTCACAAGAAAAAAAGTTGCCATGATAGATCTACATGCATTGTGAACTGCCCTCCATACTGAGATGGGCTGTATGTCCCCACCCTGAGCGTGTAGAGAAGCCAGATTTAGACATTGTTAGTCTAGTTTAACAGTTCCATTTCACGTCACGCTGTTCATAGAAATAATTTATTATAATTTGCCTGATTCTCGCAGCTATTTATCCCGGGAAAAGGGAGTGGTTTCAAGCGGTAAATCTCGGTAACCGGGTTCCAGTAATACAAACCTTATCAAAATCCATGTTTTCTTGTATGTGTTTTTTGAATCACTCCTCGTGTGCACATTCTGTAATGCTGTATACCCCAGAAATGTTATGACGGTAAGAAAATCTGGATATAGCCCAACCGCATGAGGGGGAGAGAGAGCGAAGGGAGTGTGTTCTACTCTTACTCTGAATTTAGAATATGAAAATCGCCTTTTGTCTCTGTTTAAACTTTTTTACTGGACCTGCATTTTAACGTTTGCATAGATGAATGATTGCACATAGCCTAGTCTAAGACAATGACTTTACCGTCCATTGACCACCATATTCCAGATGCTCAACACTAACCACCAATAATACAACCATTCACTCCACCACATAAACCGCTTGTGGAGTTGAGTTGAGGTCCATGTGAACTAAAACGATTGTGACAGGGCTGGTTAGCGTGAGCTGTCTTTGACGGACGCTCTCATCGCTATGCACAGTTTGGGCAGCTGGGATAGGATCCCTAGCTCCAAGGCAACGCACACAGGCCTGTGATGTTTTTATCAAGCACACAGGCTTTGGTTTATGCTGTCTGTCCTGTAGGAGGAACAGCTGTTTGCATGAATCATTAATGCACATCGGCCACATCATTGTTGCTTCATTCTGGCAGATGTAGATCTGGATCCCTTCACTCTCACTTTAAACTGTTTCAAGTCGCCTTCACTTCGAGAATGTTAAATCTCATTCGTTCAAGTGTCTCGCTTCCTACAGTTATGGGTGGGTGTTGAAAGTAGCGAACTCCGTTTGAAATGCATGAATCTCGCCACATTCACAAGCGTCCTAAGCTATTGCATATACCAGGAGTCGACAGCAACCAACATATCATATTGCTTCTGTCAATAAATGAAGCCCACCACCAGTCTGAAAATCAACTACATTGGCTTTTTGCTGGAGAATGAGAAGATCTGGACACCAGCCAAAACCAGAAGCTATTCAAACTGTAATAGTAAGCAACCTGTTAAGTTTAAAGTTATAGAATCAACTTCAAAATTACAATCTATGAGAACACTTAAGCTTCTTTACTATTTGTGCACATACATCACTAAGAAGTTCCACATGGCACTGAGAACAGACGAGTCTGTGCCACTGACAATGACAAAACATCTACTCTGGCTGTCGGTTTAAATTGCTCTACATGGCGACTCTACCGTCTGTATCACAGAAGTGTGAAAAGCAACAGCAGCAAAGTGCAACAGTGGCTTTGATGTCAATATTTTCCCTCTTGATAAACCTTATGGGCAAGTGCCCTTCTTCAGCCAGCCAACACAAACAAAGCTTTGTCGTTGTTTGATCCTGTCAACAGAGTGTGGATAGGCTGAAAATATAGACCCTCTACTCCAAGGGTCACTGTCTTCAGTCTAAGTCTGAGGTCACATACAGTATACTGCCCCTGGAGACCAGGTTTAGATCCCACAAACCACCTCTTCTAAAATCGGCATCCAATCATCAATCTCTGACTCTGACTATCTCTCTATGTAAAAAAAAAAAACAATAAAACATTCATGGAAGATGAAACTGTCGTCCTTTAAAATTAAAAATACATTGTCCTCAGCCTCACCTCCCAGATGCATGCGAGGAACTGATGGCGCTAATTACCAGACAGATCGAGACAGAGATAATGTCACATTCTGTGTCTGTCGAAAAGGTTTGTGGTCATACGCACAGGGATAATAAAGAATTCTAGTATAGAACAAGAAGGGCCCCACACACTGTTAAAGCTCCCAATTCACTGATTCATTGGCAACGTTACGATCCGAAACAGATCTTTGTCGTGTCAAACAAACTGAGTGCTCATATCCCAAAATATACACATTTCACCTGACATGACCATTGCGTGTGTATCTCTAATAATTGAATAACAATGAGATGGGTACTTAATAGTAGTTACAGAAAATAATATATTTTTACAAAATGACAAAGTGGGTAACCACATTCTGTGTCTGTACCGCTGCCTGTCAAGAGGAAAGGAGATGATGACTCATTTGAAAATGCTAATTGGGATATATAAACGAGCGGCTGTGAGACGGAACTTTCTCCGTGTGTTCACCTTTTAAAATGTCAGATCACAACGACAGGCATAATTCGCTCTGTCACACTGAATGTCTTATAGTATTGTAGCTTCTCTGAAGTAAGGAGAAGTACAGTATGCAGAAAAATAAAGGGAACAACACTATATGATAAAAGACTGTTTGCTCACTGTTTTGCTGCTCACTTGGTTCTACAGAGTATTCCATTCAATTAAACACATGACGATCCAGGTCTAACAGAGTCAAGCTCATACGAGTGTTGTAAGAAATGTTATAGTACCTTTCGGCAGAAGTCAGATGTCTTTTTGGGAGGAGTTCTGAAGGTTGACATGGACTGGATCCACTAACAGATGCTCCTCAGTTGTTTCTGTCAAAACAAAGACCGAGAGAGAGAGAGACAGTCAGCCCAACCCCGGGAACGTAATTCATAATACCCATCAGTGTGCCATTGTTCCGCTATATACCCTTCGTGTATGTGAGGTGCACATCTATGTACTGTATGCAACGCGTGTGTGAGTGCGTGTCTGGTGCACAGAAAGTGTGTGTAAATATGAGTGTGCATGTGAGAGAGTCCCTCATTTTCTGCGTACAAATGACTGTATTGTACAGTAAAGCGAACAATACAGCCCAAACACCCCCGGCGTCCAACTCCTGTGCCTCCTGCCTAGTACTCTGCCTTACATTTGAAGATTACTCTCCTTTCCAGAGTTCCCCCCTAGGAGAGAAAAAAAAGGTTGGCTACAGTGTCAAGGAACTCGCTCTAATCTGTCACTTGTCTCTCTCTCGCGCTCTCTCTCTAGTCTAACTGTCACTTGTCTCTCTCTCATGCTCTCTATCTAGTCTAACTGTCTCTCTCTGAGGCTGTGCAGAGACACTGATGGTCGAGATGGGATGGTGTGGTTCTCCCACACAGAAGCACTGTAATTGGCTCACCATGATGGGTCATAAACATACATCACAAGGGCAGTGGAGCGCCAAGCAGACAGCTAACTAAGCTTCTCGCTCCCTCTGCTTCTTACACACACACACACACACACACACACACACACACACACACACACACACACACACACACACACACACACACACACACACACACACACACACACACACACACACACACACACACACACACACACACACACACACACACACACACACACACACACACACACACACACACACAGAGGCATGCATGCATGTACACGCACGCACACACAAACATATGCACAAGATGGCGCCGACATACACAGTCGGCCTGTTTCTAACTCTAATACTGCCAACTTTGCAGTATTTCTAATTTATTTAGTTGTTACTTAGAATGTCTTATATTACCTACAGCCGAAAATAACTTTTGAATATTAGATTGGCGGTCACTCGCCAGAATTTCGACCATATATTCGACTTCCCTGAACTGGATCCTTTGTTTGTACTTACTGAGGCAGCTCCATTCATCCCAGGGTCTGCAGCAAAAGTGGGGTCCTAGTCAGACTGAGGCAGCGGGCCTACCATCCACCGCTTCTGAGTATATTACTCGCTAACGTTCAGTCCCTGAATAATAAAGTAGATGAGCTCAGGTTGAGGATCTCCTTCCAGAGAGACATCAGGGACTGTAACATACTGTTTAACGGAATCATGTCTCTCTCCGGATATATTGTCCCCGTCCATTCAGCCAGCGAGTATACACTGACTCGGCGACTAGGTTCATCGGGAAGTGCAGAGGATGTTGTTCCCACTGTGACGATTAGACGATTAGACTAGATCCAAACCAAAAAAACATGGATAGATGGCAGCATTTGTGAAAAACTGAAACACGAACAAACACATTTAACCATGGCAAGGTGACTGGGAACAGGAACGTGTACAAACAGACCAGCTATGACCTCTGTAAGGAAATCAGAGACGCAAAATGACAGTAGAGGGACAAAGTTGAGTCACAGTTCAATGGCTCAGACATGAGACGTGTGGCAGACAATCATGGATTATCAAAGGAAAGTCAGCCATGATCTGGACACCGATGCCTTGTTCCCAGTTAAAACTAAACACATCACCCCGTAGCACTCCTGTCATTGTGAAGTCCTTTGACAGGCTAGTTAAAGATCATATCCACTTTACCTGGAGGTGATATGACAGATTCACAGACAACGCAATCACCATTGCGCTGAATATTGCCCTATCCCACCTGGACAAGGTAGGCAACAACACCACCGCCACACTGATCATGGACTATGAGCACACACCCATCCACATAGATGGGGCAGCAATGAAGAGGGTCAAAAGCTTCAAGTTCCTCGATGTGCACATTACTGAGGACATGAAATAGTCCCTACTCTACTCTACATCCATCCAGTAAATGTCAGGGGATCCAGGCATCAGATAAAGATAGTCTCCACAACAAGATCAGATACCAGTGATAGATATAGGCAGTGAAAACAACAAGTGTAGGGCACTGCTCTGCTTAAAGCCCAGGACGCTACACTACGTCTGTGTGTTGTAAAACCTGAAGCTCAGGCCTGTGTTGCTCTGCCTGTCTGTGTGTTGTAAAGCTGCAAAACCTGTGTGAGAGCCTGGAGAGATGTCCAGTTCTCATAGAGGTCCACCTGACTGTGAATCCCCTTCAGCAAGAGACCAGCTGGAGGTAGGGCAAGCCCAATGATAAACACAGAATACATATGGGCAACAAGCCCTGGGCCCCATGGTTGCATGCATTGGTGCTTTGAATCCTGCATCGTTCATGCCGTTGCCTGGGGAGGTTGAATCGGATATATGTGACCGAGATCAAATTACTCCAAAGCCTCAGCATTGGTATGTAGAATATTAGTGAAGACATCAACACTATTAAATAATACATGGAATCATGTAGTAACCAAAAAAAGTGTTTTTTTATGTTTCATATTTTAAAGTAGCCACCCTTTGCCTTGACGACAGCTCTGCACCAATTCAAAGGTGCACTGATGATTATGTTTCAGAACCTTGTTTCAGAACCATGACCTTTGGCCATAGGGCTATACTTTACAATAGGACTCAACTCTGACTTCCGCATCCATCGGTAGTCTAAAATGTGGCACAAACTGGTGAATTGTTCACACCGAACCGAGCTATTAGATTATCTTTCTGTAAATGAATGGAAACATTCACACCTCCATTCATTTACAGAAAGATGGTCTAATAGCTTGGTGTGAATGTTTGTGTCCCAGATTCTCCTCTCACACTGGAGTACTGCATTGGGCAAAATCAGCTGGCAGGTGGTCCCGGAGCTGAGAGAACTTTGGTAAATACAACAGCACAATTACACTTCACATGTGGACTGACAATTTTTGAAAAAATACAATACTTGAGCCTTATAGCCCATTACTTAAACAAAGAGTGGGTGCTCACAGAGTGGGACAGTTCCCAGCTCAAACCTGCAGATAACATAAGGCTAGCTATTGTGAAAAAATACTTGTGGATCTTGTTGATTTCCTCTATTACTTCAAAGAGGCCATGCTCGCCTTGGAGGCAAGTGAGCAGCCTACTCTTCCCCTGGTAATTGTGTGGTTCCAAAGGATAAAGCCTCACCTACAAATGGATTTGTGGTGTCAGAGTGAAGCCAGCTGCGAGCCTGCGACCAGGTACAGTGGATGACATCCTTTTCCTGCACAGCAATTTGAGAGAATCTGAGAGATGAATGGACTGTTTTTGTAGTTATTGTTTTAGTAGTTTTATTTGTTGGCTAATATTAGAAGACTCTTTCAAAGCGATTTGAGTTGTCAATGTGCTGCATTATATTGTTTAAAAAAATTATATATATTGTTCTCAATTCCTGGCATGGATTATTATTAGCCAAATGTTGAATAGACATGCTGACACATTAATTAATGCAGGCAAATAGCAATAATAACCAACTGTCTGTAGTCATAAAACAATTAGGCTAAATACATTTATGTCTTTTTGTTGGGTAATGGATCGGCTCACAGAACTCATATGAGGTGGCTTCTTTCTTCAATATAATCATTCAGAAGATTCAACCCATTGGTCTTCTTTTTTACATTTTAATTGAAACTTTATTTAACTAGGCAAGTCAGTTAAGAAGTCAGTTGTTATTTACAATGGCGGTCTAGGAATAGTGGGTTAACTGCCTTGTTCAGGGGCAGAACGACAGCTTTTTACCTTGTCAGCTCGGGGATTCAATCCTAGCGACAACGCTCGAACCATTCGGCTACATGTAGCCCAACAGTAAATTAAATTGGATCACCAGGTTCATTTTTCATTACGTTATAATAATCCATGCATTCTGGGAATGTTATAAAGTCCAAAAGTTATGAGCAGAGTTAGAAAGTTGGATGTCAGAAGAATTACAATGGAAATGTACTTTTAATCCGTCTTGCCTGCATATTTCAAGACATGGCATCCAAGGGTGCTGTGAGATACCCAATGGGCTGAACGATACTTTTCTCATCAATCATCTTGAAAAAACAAATATTTAAAAACTGGAAATCAACCAATCCTCCGTCGTTAACATAATGGAAAGGTAAAATGCTTTATTGTGAAAGTGTGTGTGACGGAGAGAAACAAAATGGTGAAGTTGGTGGAGAGAGATGCAGGACCTGGAGATGGGGGTGTGAACATATGGGTCTGATCAGGTGTGATGTAGTTGACGTTTGTGTGATGTTGTCATTTGTATGTTTCGTCGTGTTTAAAAAAAAAAACAAAGGAAAAATGACAGCTTGCAACACAAATCTGATTATTTATTTAGTTTACATTCTTCATTGTAACCACAATGGCACAAATAATTGAAAACACACATGCAACATGAGCAGATTAACTTGGTCAAAACATTTCTTTATTAAAGACTATCTGAAATAATGTTGGTACCACAAATTAGTGAGTCACTCAGCTTTATGCTGACAAATATAGCTTTATGCTGCAAAATAGCCTACTAAATAGGCCAAGCCAAAATAAATAAATGTAATTGCCTAAATAAAATAGTCAATTTCATAAATAAAACAAATAAATGAAATAACTCAGGTCATCTTTGTCATAAATGTTCTTCTTCACATCAGCAAAGAAGGAATCCATGTCTCAGAAATTCACTTTATATAGAGAGGATATCAGTCTTTCCACACTGTGCTAAAAAAAGTCAGTTTGATACATTAGAAAAGTTTTTATGAGGGAGAGAATCCAAAAGCAATACCTAAAGCAAAATCAATCTTCTAACTCCCTCTAACGATAGCGTGGAGCAATGACGGAATTACGCAATTTACCACCATCAACACAAATGTGTCGCGGCATAAGCTCAAAACATTTAATTGAGGAACCGCTGTACCTTTTAAGCCTACATTCAGTAACATCTATAAAGTCAGAAAAAAAAGAAACGTCCCTTTTTCGGGAAAGGGATGTTTTCAAAGATAATTCATAAAAATCCAAATAACATCACATCTCTTCATTGTAAAGGGTTTAAACACTGTTTCAATGAACCATAAACAATTAATGAACATGCACCTGTGGAACGGACGTTAAGACACTGACAGCTTACGGACGGTAGGCAATTATACACAGTTATGAAAACTCAGTACACAAAAGAGGCCTTTCTACTGACTCTGAAAAACACCAAACGAAAGACGCCCAGGGTCCCTGATCATCTGTGTGAACGTGCCTTAGGCATGCTGCAAGGAGGCATGAAGACTGCAGATGTGGCCAGGGCAATAAATTGCAATGTCCGTACTGTGAGACGCCTAAGACAGCTCTACAGGGAGACAGGACGGACAGCAGTTCGTCCTCGCAGTGGCAGACCACGTGTAACAACACCTGCACAGGATCAGTACATCCGAACATCACACTGCGGTACAGGTACAGGATGGCAACAACAACTGCCTGAGTTACACCAGGAACGCACAATCCCTCCATCAGTGCTCAGACTGTCCGCAATAGGCTGAGAGAGGCTAGGCTGAGAGAGGCTGGACCGAGGGCTTATAGGCCTGTTGTAAGGCAGGTCCTCACCAGACATCACTGGCAACAACGTCGCCTATGAGCACAAACCCACCGTCGCTGGACCAGACAGGGCTGGCAAAAAGTGCTCTTCACTGACGAGTCGCAGTTTTGTCTCACCAGCGGTGATGGTCGGATTCGTGTTTATCGTTGAAGGAATTAGCGTTACACAGAGGCCTGTACTCTGGAGCAGGATCGATTCGTGGAGGGTCCGTCATGGTCTGGGGTGGTGTGTCACAGCATCATCGGACTGAGCTTGTTGTCATTGCAGGCAATCTCAACGCTGTGCGTTACAGGGAAGACATCCTCCTCCCTCATATGGTACCCTTCCGGCAGGCTCATCCTGACATGACAATGCCACCAGACTATTGCTCATTCTGTGCATGATTTCCTGCAAGACAGAAATGTCAGTGTTCTGCCATGGCCGGCTAGGGCCATTCCCCCAGAAATGTCTGGGAACTTGCAGGTGCCTTGGTGGAAGAGTGAGGTAACATCTCACAGCAAGAACTGGCAAATCTGATGCAGTCCAAGAGGAGCAGAGGCACTGCAGTACTTAATGCAGCTGGTGGCCACACCAGATACTGACTGTTACTTTTGAACTCCCCTTTGTTCAGGGACACATTGTTCAGTATGTCTCAGTTGTTGAATCTTGTTATGTTCATACAAATATTTACACATGTTACGTTTGCTGAAAATAAACGCAGTATGTATACACATACATACAAGTTATTTAGGTCAGATAACTTGTGACGCAGATTATGCAGATGACGCCGATGATGCAGGTGGCGGTTGAAATGCAGGCCAAAGTGAGACACAGGTGTTTGGGATAAGCTCCGTGTCGATGGAGCCTCATTCAAGCTCATTCTAGCAAATAGTAGCATATTCCCTTCATAGTGCACTACTTTTGACCAGGGCGCATAGGGACTAAGGCCCTATCTATGGGTGTGAGAGGAGAGTGGCTACAGCACCGGTCAGACAGCTGAGCCTTTGGTTCTCTCCTAATTGAGGTAATTTATTATCCTAACAGGCAGCGCAGCTGTGGCTTTACAACATCGCACCAATTAAACCCAGATGCTGAAATGAAAGACACGGACAAACGTGACTGGACGATGAATCAAAAGACCATAACTCAAATCTGAGTATTAAATGTGACAGAATGTGACCGAGGAGAAGCGAGGAGGATGGCTCTCCAAAAACACCCTGCTGATGCTGGTAACAGGAAGCAATATCATTATCGATTGTAATTCAAAAACATATCTCAAATGACCTGATAATTAAAATGAATGTAAAATGGATTAAGAGTAAAATACAAAATAAGATCAGGGAGTTTAATTTCATTCTTAGATTTCTGTAATATATTTATTTTTCCTAACAAAAATGGCAGTGGTCAGGATCAGGTGGATTGGAGTGAATGGCCCAGGAAATGTGGAACATAACAGGAAGAAATCAGGTCACTATGGCGATTGCTACAGGGCATTGATAACACCGACATACTGTGATTGGCCTGCCTTTTCTCTCTCTCTCCCAGTCAGAACCCTTTACATGTTGTGCCCTGGGAACAGGCACAAACGTGAGTAAGACAGATAATGACATGGACGGAAGAAAAGGAGGATGGCACAACCTTAGAGATCAGCTCACAGATGAACATAGCATTTCCAGAATGAAGGATTTCTTCTTGTCATGTGACTCCAATGGAAAATAACAAATAAGGACCTTTCTTGATGACATCTTGAGATAGTTTGTACTGTTCCTTTATGGCTCGAAAGACCATGAAAAAAAGTAAAGAACCGTATGATAAGTTGTGTCTGAGATAGTCTACCTTTGTACACATCTTTATGGTGTCACCAATCAAACATTCTGAATGGCTCACCCAATATGGCTGCCAGTCCACCTAGCATGCACGAGTGCTTAAAATTGGAATATACTAATTTTAATTATAGAGTTTGGGTGGGTCCAAGGTAGAGTGTATGTGAAGGGCAAAGTGGGACGTGTGAGTACCTGGGTCATATGAGAGTGGCTGGCAGGACTATAATGTGGAGAACCTTGTTAGATTGAGCAAGACTCGAGATATCAAAGATGAAAGGAGCAAGGGCTGCACGATTTGCAAAAAATATCTAAATGCGATTTTTTTGTGAAGATTTTGCGAATATGAATTGTGATTTTCAAACACTTGGGTGAAAACTTGGTCATTCCATCAGACATGCTTAACACAATTGGCAGGGTAGAGAACATCACTTCTAAAATGAGATCGTAGGAATGAATACATACTGTGCTAACTGGATACAAAACCAAATTAAACAAATATTTTCCCACATTGCTTCACATATGATAATATTATTGCACCTACATATTAACAAACATTCATTTTTCACATTATCATCAAAATACAGTGTGCTATAAGCGCAGCACTAATTATTTAATTACATTATGAATTCCTATTTTACCATTATGAGTTCTTAAATAATATACGTTTTATTTCTTTATTTAAGTTTGATTTATTTCACCAGCCATACTGTAGGTTTAATTGTGTATAAGTAGGCTCAATGATTATTATAATTCAAAGTGCTTTAACATGTAAAGTGTAGCCTGTTTCCAAAAACATTGGAGTCTGGTCCAGTAATTCAATGCGATGGCCTTTAGCACGTCTGTGCCATTATCGTTATGCACACTTGCTGCTCCTCATTTAGGCCCCAGGCGGCTAAAGCTTCTCTCAACCTCAGAGTGATGTTTTCACCCCGTGATCTCCGGGGATGTAGCCTATGTCTGCAAGCACCGACCATTCAGTTGAAACTCCTCATCAATAAAGTGTACTGTCAAACGAATGACTGTCGGTTGTTCTGCTAGACAAAAGGTATGTTGGAGTCACATAAATCAACATGTGTAAGCTCTGTTTCAACTTCTTCCCTTGATTGTGTTTAGTTGGGATGCTGACTTGGGAAAAATATGGGTGAATCTTTTATCTCCTGTCCAGCTTGTTAATTATCTTGTTGAAGCCGCCTTTGCTGACAGTGTAAATATGAATCATGTCTTTGGCTATGCGATAGTCTCAGTGATTTCTCTGTTTTTTAGTAGGGCGTTACACTTGAAAACGCATCAGCAATCAATACCTGAATAACGTAGGTGGCTGGCTATGGCTGAGTGTCTTTGCTGCTGTTTGGCACTTATTTCACCATGCAATCATCGTAAAGTAGGGAATGGTACTTTTTCAAATTATTGAATAAATGTGTCGTGTTGCCTCTTATTGTCGCCACAATTCCGAGGTACTTTATGCACATTTGGTTGACATCAGTTTGCCTGTAGCTGAAATATTTCCATACGACGGAAGGTCATTCCCGTTGGCACTAGCAACACTCATGTTTCCAACACTGTGAAGCCTTTTTTCCCCTCACCAGGACAATTGTGATTGGCCAGCATGTGCATGCCACGCAGAGTGAGAGAGCCCGCTTGTGATTGGTCAGCACCCTCCTATGCATGCAGGGAGTGAATTAACGGAGTCTAGCGCATCTCATTGGAGGAGGTACCGTAGTCTAGTTTTACTTGTATTAAAGAAAGGAGAAAAGTGCAGCCTCTTGCAATATGGATATTACACATCTCAATATCACAATTTTGATCTGAATTTGATCATGCAGCCCTAAAAGGATTACATGCAGTCCTAGAGAGAGTATCTCCCTCCACCCTCCTTTAGAATTCCAGCTCTGTCTGGAGCTCCCCTGAAGCCTTCTCCATCCCAGTACTGACTTAAAACCCCAAAGACAAAATGAGTGCTTCTCTGGTGTACCCTTGGCAGTGGTGTCTTGTTCCTCAAGGGAAGTAGTGCTCTACCTGAGCAGCACAGACAGAGCAGTGATATCAGCAGCCTGATGGGAAGCATGAAACCTATGTGTTTTATGAGGAGAACGAAAGGCCCTGAACCCAATTATCTTTTCTTTGTTAAATAAAACTCCACTGGCCGTCATTTCAACATGCAGACCACCCCCCCACTGTGATTACAGATTTAATTAGCTGAGGACCTTGCTTCAGGGAGACTCCTAAATCCATATTGATATTTCTGCAGAATGTGGAGATAGGGTCTTGTCCTCATGATCAGCTACAGAGACGCTACTGCAGAAAGAAGGGGATGAAGTGATGATTTCAAAAAACTTACTCACTCATGTTTACTTTTTCCACTGAGACTAATAGTTTTATTGCTCTATGAGGCTGAACAGCATGGCTGAATTATGCAGAGCTTGGCAGAAATCAATGCTGTTTCTCTGCAAGTAGCTCGGATTTAAAGAGCCCTGCTGTCAGAATAGCAGCATTTCTGTTATTGACATTAGAGAATATTCCACAGCTAATCTGATATAAATTGATTAAGTGTTCTGAGACCTTCAGCCCCATTTGGAGAGTGTAATCAATTATTATTATTATTTTATTTTTTTGGGGGGGGGGCAGTAGCATTGTGATCATGAAGGTGAAGCACCCTTAAACAGAATACTCCATGTACACTGAATTGTATGTGGTACAACTTACCATCTCTTACTTCACACATCACAGCTATGATTATAGTCATGGCAACATACTGTAACTACATACAACAAACTGTAGGCAACCGAACCAACGTTGTACTGTCAAGACTACAGGAAACAGTTGACACTTAACAATTAGACAACCAACAGCTACTATACATGTCAAGAGTACAGTACATTCGAGTGTTGTAATGAATAGTAAGAGGTGACGCTAGAGTATGGAAGTGTCAAGTGGACCTCTTCAAACCCCACTCATGTATTAATATTTTACTAGCATCACACACATAAATACCCACACACACACACACACTCCATCCCTCCTTCCCTTGTTCCCATTGGCTCAGAAAAGAGAGAGGCCCCACGACATATACCTGTCTCCTGCTTCATCAAGGATGACATGAGGTGCTCTCCGGTGCTCTCCGCTGCTGACAGCGCTGCCTTACGGGGGAACTGGAGCTGTCTCACAGCCTCCCACATCACACTGCTGCCAGGCACCAGGCTACGCCCATGACAAACACACACACACATGCGGGGCACACAAAGACCCAGAATACATACAGTAGGCACACATGTACAGGCACACAAGCACCAAGGGCACATAAATACCACACAAATACTGAGCAGCACACACTCCACACACAAACATCGAACAGACAGAAATAACACAAACATATATAATAACACACACACACACACAAAAAGAAAAACAGAGGAGAGTAGCTTCTTGTATAATCCCAGCTAGCACATAATGTTCTGAGAACATTATATTTATTAGAGCTTGGTTGTCCTATGTTTATTTTGCATACAACCCCACCACAACTTTCTGGGAATAATGCAGAATAGTTGCTTGGCTTGGAACATTGTCAGCACATTTAATGAACTTGACAAAAATAAAAATATATTGGTATTTCATTACTTTAACAGCACGTTTCCTAAAAGTTCAAAAATGGTAACATTTCATAAAAATGTTGGAAATGTTCTCAAATAATTCAGAGAACATTAAACCACTTTCTTGATGGCTTCCCGAGTGGTACAGTGGTCTAAGGTGTCACTACAGACATGGGTTCGATTCCAGGCTGTGTCACAAATGGCCATGACCGGGAGTCTCATAGGGCGGCGCACAATTGGTCCAGAGTTGTCCAGGTTAGATGAGGGTTTGGCCCTTTACTTGTTTCATCACGCTCTAGCGACTCCTTGTGGTGGGGCCGGGCAACAGCAAGCTGACTTTAGTTGTCATTTGAAAAATGTTTCCACCGACACATTGGTGCAGCTGGCGGGTGTTAAGGAGCGTGGTTTAAGGGCGGGGTCATGTTTCGGAGGACGCATGACTTGACCTTCGCCTCTACCAAACCCTTTGGGGAGTTGCAGCGATGAGACAAGATCGTAATTGAAAAAGTGGGTAAAATAAAACTTTTTAAAACATGTTCTTCTGTGGGAATTTCAACGTAACGTTTTCTGCAGGTTGCCTCATGGTTCTATTTTAAAGTCATGTTCTCAGAACATTAAGAAAACGTTCCATAAAAACCACAAGAAAACATTACTAATGTTTCCTTAACATTCTAAGAATGTTATTTAAAAACATCAGGAACATGTCATGTTTTGCTCTTTCCATGACATAGACTGACCATGTGAAAGCTATGATCCCTTATTGATAAATCCACTTGGACCAGTGCAGATGCCGTTGAACGGAGAATGGTAGGTAGGTGCCAGGCGAACCCGTTTGAGTGTGTCAAGAACTGCAACGCTGCTGGGTTTTTCACACTGAGCAGTTTCTCTTGTGTATCAAGAATGGTCCACCACCCAAAGAACATCCAACCAATGGCAGGCCAGTGGTCAAAAATGGGTCATTGATAAGAGGTCAAAGGAGGCTGACACGACTTGTGCAAAGCAACATACGGGCTACAGTTAGTCAACTGACAGTTCAGTACACAATTCGTTCACAAAGACCCATAAAATGATGCACAACTCGTTGTACCTTGACACGAATGGTGTATGGCAGCCGACGACCTTACAGAGTTCCACTTCTTCCAGCAATAAACAAGAAACTATGGTTGCAGTGGGCTAAGGAATGAAAACACTGGACACTGGAGAATTGGAAAAACATTGCCTGGTCTGATGAATCCTGGTTCCTGCTGTTTCACGCTGATGGGAGGACTAGGGTATAGAGCAAAGCAGGAGTACATGCATCCATCATGATGCGTGACAACATTGCAGGTGTGGGGTGGGGTGTGTGGTGTGTTTTGATCGCACACATGGGGCCATTGATAAAAGCTGAGCAACACTTGAATGCCACAGGATATCTGAACATCATTGCCAATTAGGTGCATCCCTTCATGGCAGCAGTATTTCTATCTGTGAATTGATTATTTCAATAGGATAATGCCCCATGGCAAAAGGCTAGGACTGTTCAAGAATGGTTCCACGATCATGACAGCGAATTCAGCTTACTGCAGTGGCCTGCCCAGCCACCAGTTCTCAATCCAATTGAGTATCTGTGGGATGAGATGGAATGAACTATTCAGAGTAGAGATCCACTACCAGCCAACTTAACAACTGTGGGACACCTTGTAGAGTCAATTCCCTGACGAATTGAGGCTGTTCGGAGGGCAAAAGTGTGTGCAACTCAATTTTGGGAAGGTGTTCCTAATGTTTTGTTCATTCAGGTGTGTTGGCCCAGCCCAATAATTGAGTGCTTGTTTCCTTTGAAATGGGGTTTGTTTAAATAGACTAAAATGACGCAGCTTTGTGTTAGCTAAAAAAAACATGGATGTTCGCTCCACAATGTTGAGAACAGAAAACAGAAGATCATAAGTTTGAATCTCACTGACGACGTGTGCATGATTAATGCCTAAGCCAACGCATTTCCAAATGTCCTATACAGTTGAAGTGGGAAGTTTACACACACTTTAGCCAAATGCATTTAACTCAGATTCTCACAATTCCTGACATTTAATCAGAGTAAAAATTCCCTGTCTTAGGTCAGGTTAGGATCACCACTTTATTTTAAGAATGTGAAATGTCAGAATAATAGGAGAGAGAAGGATTTATTTCAGCTTTTATTTCTTTCATCACATTCCCAGTGGGTCAGAAGTTTACATACACTCAATTAGTATTTGGGAGCATTGCATGTACATTGGGTCAAATGTTTTGGTTTGCCTTCCACAAGCTTCCCACAATAAGTTGGGTGAATTTTGGGCTCATTCCTCATGACAGAGTTGGTGTAACTGAGTCAGTTTTGTAGGCCTTCTTGCACGCACACACCTTTTCAGTTCTGCCCACACATTTTCTAAGGGATTAAGGTCAGGGCTTTGTAATGGCCACTCCAATACTTTGACTTTGTTGTCCTAAAGCCATTTTGCCACAAATTTGGAAGTATGTTTGGGGTCATTGTCCATTTGGAAGACACATTTGCAACCAATCTTCAACTTCCTGACTGTTGTGTTGAGATGTTGCTTCAATATATCCACATAATTCTCCTACCTCATGATGCCATCTATTTTGTTAAGTGCACCAGTCCCTCCTGCAGCAAAGCACCACACAACATCATGCTGCCACCCCCATTCTTCACGGTTGGGATGGCGTTCTTTGGCTTGCAAGCCTCCCCCTTTGTCCTCCAAACATAACGATGGTCATTATGGCCAAACAGTTCTATGTTTGTTTCATGAGGACATTTCTCCAAAAAGTACAATCTTTGTCCCCATGTGCAGTTGCAAACCATTGTCATGCTTTTTTTATGGTGGTTTTGGAGCAGTGGTTTCTTCCTTGCTGAGCGGCCTTTCAGGTTATGTCGATATAGGACTCGTTTTACTGTGAATATAGATACTTTTGTGCCTGTTTCCTCCAGTATCTTCACAAGGTCCTTTGCTTTTGTTCTGGGATTGATATGCACTTTTCGCAAAAAAGTACGTTCATCTCTAGGAGACAGAACGTGTCTCCTTCCTGAGAGGTATGATGACTGCGTGGTCCCACGATGTTTATACTTGCGTAATATTGTTTGTACTTTCAGCCGTTTGGAAATTGCTCCCAATGATGAACCAGACTTGTGGAGGTCTACAATTTTTTTCTGAGGTCTTGGCTGATATCTTTTGATCTTCCCATGATGTCAAGCAAAGATACACTTAGTTTGAAGGTAGGCCTAAAATACATCCACAGGAACACCTCCAATTATGTCAATTCGCCTATCAGAAGCTTCTAAAGCCATGTCAACATTTTCTGGAATTTTCCAAGCTGTTTAAAGGCACAGTAAACTTCTGACCCGCTGGAATTGTGATAGTGAATTATAAGTGAAATAATCTGTCTGTAAAACAATTGTTAGAAAAATGACTTGTGTCATGCACAAAGTAGATGTCCTAAACGACTTTCCAAAACTATAGTTTGTTAATAAGACATTTGTGGAGTGATTGAAAAACGAGTTTCAATAACTTCAACCGAAGTGCATGAAAACTATATAATAATAGCAGCACTGTAGAAACTATTACACTCAACGGAACGACTTGATTAGTGTAGTGTCAACAACGCAGCCACTGCCAGCTAGCCTACAAAGTCAACAACGCAGCCACTGCCAGCTAGCCTACTTCAGCAGTACTGTATCATTTTAATCATTTTAGTCAATAAGATTCTTGCTACGTAAGCTTAACTTTCTGAACATTCGAGACGTGTAGTCCACTTGTCATTCCAATCTCCTTGCATTAGCGTAGCCTCTTCTGTAGCCTGTCAACTATGTGTCTGTCTATCCCTGTTCTCTCCTCTCTGCACAGACCATACAAACGCTCCACACCGCGTGGCCGCTGCCACCCTAATCTGGTGGTCCCAGCGCGCACGACCCACGTGGAGTTCCAGGTCTCCGGTAGCCTCTGGAACTGCCAATCTGCGGTCAACAAGGCAGAGTTCATCTCAGCCTATGCCTCCCTCCAGTCCCTCGACTTCTTGGCACTGACAGAAACATGGATCACCACAGATAACACTGCTACTCCTACTGCTCTCTCTTCGTCCGCCCACGTGTTCTCGCACACCCGAGAGCTTCTGGTCAGCGGGGTGGTGGCATCGGGATCCTTATCTCTCCCAAGTGGTCATTCTCTCTTTCTCCCCTTACCCATCTGTCTATCGCCTCCTTTGAATTTCATGCTGTCACAGTTACCAGCCCTTTCAAGCTTAACATCCTTATCATTTATCGCCCTCCAGGTCCCCTCGGAGAGTTCATCAATGAGCTTGATGCATTGATAAGCTCCTTTCCTGAGGACGGCTCACCTCTCACAGTTCTGGGCGACTTTAACCTCCCCACGTCTACCTTTGACTCATTCCTCTCTGCCTCCTTCTTTCCACTCCTCTCCTCTTTTGACCTCACCCTCTCACCTTCCCCCCTACTCACAAGGCAGGCAATACGCTCGACCTCATCTTTACTAGATGCTGTTCTTCCACTAACCTCATTGCAACTCCCCTCCAAGTCTCCGACCACTACCTTGTATCCTTTTCCCTCTCGCTCTCATCCAACACCTCCCACACTGCCCCTACTCGGATGGTATCGCGCCGTCCCAACCTTCGCTCTCTCTCCCCCGCTACTCTCTCCTCTTCCATCCTATCATCTCTTCCCTCTGCTCAAACCTTCTCCAACCTATCTCCTGATTCTGCCTCCTCAACCCTCCTCTCCTCCCTTTCTGCATCCTTTGACTCTCTATGTCCCCTATCTTCCAGGCCGGCTCGGTCCTCCCCTCCCGCTCCGTGGCTTGACGACTCATTGCGAGCTCACAGAACAGGGCTCCGGGCAGCCGAGCGGAAATGGAGGAAAACTCGCCTCCCTGCGGACCTGGCATCCTTTTGCTCCCTCCTCTCTACATTTTCCTCCTCTGTCTCTGCTGCTAAAGCCACTTTCTACCACTCTAAATTCCAAGCATCTGCCTCTAACCCTAGGAAGCTCTTTGCCACCTTCTCCTCCCTCCTGAATCCTCCCCCCCCCCCCTCCTCCCTCTCTGCAGATGACTTCGTCAACCATTTTGAAAAGAAGGTCGACGACATCCGATCCTCGTTTGCTAAGTCAAACGACACCGCTGGTTCTGCTCACACTGCCCTACCCTGTGCTCTGACCTCTTTCTCCCCTCTCTCTCCAGATGAAATCTCGCGTCTTGTGACGGCCGGCCGCCCAACAACCTGCCCGCTCGACCCTATCCCCTCCTCTCTTCTCCAGACCATTTCCGGAGACCTTCTCCCTTACCTCACCTCGCTCATCAACTTATCCCTGACCGCTGGCTACGTCCCTTCCGTCTTCAAGAGAGCGAGAGTTGCACCCCTTCTGAAAAAACCTACACTCGATCCCTCCGATGTTAACAACTACAGACCAGTATCCCTTCTTTCTTTTCTCTCCAAAACTCTTGAACGTGCCGTCCTTGGTCAGCTCTCCCGCTATCTCTCTCAGAATGACCTTCTTGATCCAAATCAGTCAGGTTTCAAGACTAGTCATTCAACTGAGACTGCTCTTCTCTGTATCACGGAGGCGCTCCGCACCGCTAAAGCTAACTCTCTCTCCTCTGCTCTCATCCTTCTAGACCTATCGGCTGCCTTCGATACTGTGAACCATCAGATCCTCCTCTCCACCCTCTCTGAGTTGGGCATCTCCGGCGCGGCCCACGCTTGGATTGCGTCCTACCTGACAGGTCGCTCCTACCAGGTGGCGTGGCGAGAATCTGTCTCCTCACCACGCGCTCTCACCACTGGTGTCCCCCAGGGCTCTGTTCTAGGCCCTCTCCTATTCTCGCTATACACCAAGTCACTTGGCTCTGTCATAACCTCACATGGTCTCTCCTATCATTGCTATGCAGACGACACACAATTAATCTTCTCCTTTCCCCCTTCTGATGAACAGGTGGCGAATCGCATCTCTGCATGTCTGGCAGACATCAGTGTGGATGACGGATCACCACCTCAAGCTGAACTTCGGCAAGACGGAGCTGCTCTTCCTCCCGGGGAAGGACTGCCCGTTCCATGATCTCGCCATCACGGTTGACAACTCCATTGTGTCCTCCTCCCAGAGCGCTAAGAACCTTGGCGTGATCCTGGACAACACCCTGTCGTTCTCAACTAACATCAAGGCGGTGGCCCATTCCTGTAGGTTCATGCTCTACAACATCCGCAGAGTACGACCCTGCCTCACACAGGAAGCGGAGCAGGTCCTAATCCAGGCACTTGTCATCTCCCGTCTGGATTACTGCAACTCGCTGTTGGCTGGGCTCCCTGCCTGTGCCATTAAACCCCTACAACTCATCCAGAACGCCGCAGCCCGTCTAGTGTTCAACCTTCCCAAGTTCTCTCACGTCACCCCGCTCCTCCGCTCTCTCCACTGGCTTCCAGTTGAAGCTCGCATCCGCTACAAGACCATGGTGCTTGCCTACGGAGCTGTGAGGGGAACGGCACCTCAGTACCTCCAGGCTCTGATCAGGCCCTACACCCAAATAAGGGCACTGCGTTCATCCACCTCTGGCCTGCTCGCCTCCCTACCACTGAGGAAGTACAGTTCCCGCTCAGCCCAGTCAAAACTGTTCGCTGCTCTGGCTCCCCAATGGTGGAACAAACTCCCTCACGACGCCAGGACAGCGGAGTCAATCACCACCTTCCGGAGACACCTGAAACCCCACCTCTTTAAGGAATACTTAGGATAGGATAAAGTAATCCTTCTCACCCCCCTTAAAATATTTAGATGCACTATTGTAAAGTGGCTGTTCCACTGGATGTCATAAGGTGAATGCACCAATTTGTAAGTCGCTCTGGATAAGAGCGTCTGCTAAATGACTTAAATGTAATGTAATGTAAATGTAAAAACTTCTGACTTCAACTGTATGTGCTTAACCCAAACTAAGCTAGCAGTGTTACTAAAAGTATTATTATTATTATTATTATTAAAAGTCTTATTGGAACAGTCAGTGAACGTTTTTAAGGAAGTTATTCAAAAACATCCAAATAATCTTTAGAGTTTGTTCAAAATATTCACAACATTTACTGAATGTTCTCAGAATATTATTTAATTACCTTCAAATAACCTATAATTTCCATTCTCAGAATGTCAATAAAACCTCCCAGGAAAACTCAGGGAAACATGATAAAAGGATCTCCCAAGCAACCTAAACATTCAATTGCATTCTCAGAATGTTTAAACACATTCCGTTTTACCGGATAGGAAACGTATGGCTTCGTTCCCACAACTTCCAAGTAACCAAATGTGCTAACTGGAATGTGCCTTCTGACAGGTGTCAAGGTAAAGTATTACATATCTTACAGGAAATATAAATACTTATGGAACTTCTAGCTGTTTCCTCTACCATGAGCCACTACACATGGCTGATCATAGTAGCAAGGGAGATCCTACTGTCTCCCAGTCAGTAAATTCCTTATATTACAGGAAATTCTCTGTTTCCTTTTAGTTGTATCTTGTCTGTTAAATTAGGTGATTTAGAGATGTTAATGCAGTATTGATCAACATATATAGTTGAAAACCTACATTTAATGAACCACAGTATGGAGACAAGGGAGGAGGTCAAGAAGATAGTAAATCCATTCTCATGCACTTACTTCTACTGCTTATCCTATGGGCCATTATCTGAGGGCTCTCTCCTCGCTCTCACAGATCAAAGTGACAGGGCTGGACAGGGCCTGGCTGGAAAATGGAAAAAAACATTAGGCTGTTTAAATCAGTGTAGTAAGAAAACCCACACAGACTCAGTAAACACACAGTAAAACACTAGTACGTGGTGGTTGTTGTGGATACACTGGCTCCAAACATGGACACAGAGCTTATGGCCGGAGGGAGAAACACTAACTATCAATTCCTTGCCTTTAGTTTGTTTGTAATTTTGGGGGCTCAAAGCTGGTCGCCATGACAGATCTCTCTGTACACTATGACAGATATCTCTCTCTGTGCTTTAGCTCAGTGAGAAACTTAACCGCTGATTATTATACCATACAGTAATAACACAGGCAGAAAGAGTCAGGCTTCAGTGAGGGAAAAAAGTATTTGATCCCCTGCTGATTTTGTACGTTTGCCCACTGACAAAGAAATTATCAGTCTATAATTTTAATGGTAGGTTTATTTGAACAGTGAGAGACAGAATAACAACAACAAAAAATACAGAAAAACGCATGTCAAAAATGTTTGGTTCCAGGTAGAACCCTTTCCACAGAGGGATCTGTCTGTTACCAGAAAGGGTTCTCCTTTTGGACCCTGGAGTGTATAATAGAGTTGAATATTTCGCGGTATTTTACAAATGTTCCACCCCGAGAATAAATCCCCTTTCTCCCGGGTAACCTGGTATTTCCTGTCAAAACAGGAAGTGTCATTTAAAAGCAATATAAAGCATATACAGTTGAAGTCGGAAGTTTACATACACTTAGTTTGGAGTCATTAAAACTAGTTTCTCAACCAATCCACAAATTTCTTGTTAACAAACTATAGTGTTATAGTCGATTAGGACATCTACTTTGAGCATGTCATTTTTCCAACAATAGTTTACATACAGATTAAATCACTGTATCACAATTCCAGTGGGTCAGACTTTTACATACCCTAAGATGACTGTGCCTTTAAATTCCAGAAAATTATGTCATAGCTTTACAAGCTTCTGATAGGCTAATTGACATAATTTGAGTCAATTGGAGGTGTACATATGGATGTATTTCAAGGCCTACCTTCAAACTAAGTGCCTCTTTGCTTGACATCATGGGAAAATCAAAAGAAATCAGCCAAGACCTCAAAAAGAAATTGTAGACCTCTACAAGTCTGGTTCAACCTTGGGAGAAATTTCCAAACGCCTGAAGGTACCACGTTCAAGAATAAACACCATGGGAAGACGCAGCCGTCATACCACATGTTCTGTCTCCTAGAGATAAGCATACTTTGGTGCGAAAAGTGCAAATCAATCCCAGAACAACAGCAAAGGACCTTGTGAAGATGCTGGAGGAAACAGCTACAAAAGTATCTATGTCCACAGTAAAATGAGTCCTATATCGAAATAACCTGAATGGCCACTCAGCAAGGAAGAAGCCACTGCTCCAAAACCACCATTAAAATTAGCCAGATTATGGTTTACAACTGCACATGGGGACAAAGATCCAACTTTTTGGAGAAATGTCCTCTGGTCTGATGAAACTAAACTAGAACAGTTTGGCAATAATGACCATCGTTATGTTTGGAGGAAAAAGGGGGATGCTTGCAAGACGAAGAACACCATCCCAACTGTGAAGCACTGGGGTGGCAACATCATGTCGTGAGGGTGCTTTTCTGCAGTAGGGACTGGTGCACTTCACAAAATAGATGGCATCAAGAGGTAGGAGATGTATGTGGATATATTGAAGCAACATCTCAAGACATCAGTCAGGAAGTTGAAGCTTGGTTGCAAATGGGTCTTCCAAACGGACAATGACCCCAAGCATACTTCCAAAGTTGTGGAAAAATGGCTTAAGGACAACAAATTCAAGGTATTGGAGTGGCCATCACAAAGCCCTGACCTCAATCCCATAGAAAATTTGTGGGCAGAACTGAAAAAGCGTGTGCGAGCAAGGAGGCCTACAAATCTGACTCAGTTACACCAGCTCTGTCAGGAGAAATGGTCCAAAATTCACCCAACTTATTGTGGTAAGCTTGTGGAAGGCTACCCGAAACATTTGACCCTAGTTAAACAATCTAAAGGCAATGCTAGCAAATACTAATTGAGTGTATGTAAACTTCTGACCCACTGGAAATGTGATGAAAGAAATAAAAGCTGAAATAAATCCTTCTCTCTCCTACTATTCTGACATTTCACATTCTTAAAACAAAGTGGTGATCCTAACTGACCTAAGACAGGGATATTTTACTAGGATTAAATGTCAGGAATTGTGAAACTGAGTTTAAATGTATTTGGCTAAGGTTTTTGTAAACTTCCGACTTCAACTGTATTTACCCCAAAAATATATGGGGGATTGGAAATGATGCAGACAATTTCATTGACGGAAGCAACAATCGTTCCACAATATTAAAGCTGATCAACCCCTTAAAAAATATATATAATAAAATTAAATGTTTTGTTGTCTTTATCTTCATCATTCTAATGACATTCACTTTCACTTCTCTTCATGAAGATTGAATGGTTATGGGTTTGAATAAATAACTGCTATATCCTACCGCCATCACATGTTGAATATTCTTTAAAACTACCTGTGAATTATATTGGCTGCTGTATTTAACATTCACCAAAGAAAGCTTTTGGCAAAAGAATTGCAACAACAAAAAATAATATCCAGCAAGCTATTCTAGGCTAGCTTTTCCTGCATGGAACTCCAAGAGCAAAGGAGTGTTTTATAAGGAGAGGCCAGCAGAGCACAGCATAAGTATTGCGCAATTTACAGAGGCTATGAATTAGAAGATTTTTAGCAAAATATAAGGCTAATACTGCATTGAACATATTACCTGAAAGAGGTAGGCCAGAACATCTATATACAGTGCATTTGTAATGTATTCAGACCCCTTCCCTTTTTCCACATCTTGTTACGTTACAGCTTTACTGTAAAATCAAATAGATTGTTTTGTTTCCCTCATCAATCTACACACAATACCCCATAATCACAAAACAAAAACGTTTGGACTTTCTTTGCAAATGTATATATATTAAAAAAAATGTTTTTACATAAGAATTCAGACCCTTTGCTATGAGACTTGAAATTGAGCTCAGGTGCATCCTGTTTCCATTGATCATCCTTGAGAAGTTTCTACAACTTGATTGGAGTCCATCTGCGGTAAATTCAATTGATGGTACATGATTTGGAAAGGTAGACACCTGTCTATATTAGGCCCCACAGTTGACAGTGTATGTCAAAGCAAAAACCAAGCCATGAGGTCGAAGGAATTGTCCGTAGAGCCCCGAGACTGGAATGTGTCGAAGCACAGATCTGGGGAAGGACACCAAAAATGTCTGCAGCATTGAAGGCCTTCATCATTCTTAAATGGAATAAGTTTGGAACCACCAAGACTCTTCCTAGAGCTGGCCGCCCGGCCAAACCGGGGAGAAATAACCCGATGTTCACTCTGACAGAGCTAGGAGAACCTCCCAGAAGGACAACAATATCTGCAGCAGTGGCCAGATGGAAGCCACTCCTCAGTGAAAGGCACTTGACAGCCTGCTTGGAGTTAGCAAAAAAGGCACCTCAGGATCTCAGATGGGGCGAAGATTCACCTTCCAACAGGACAACGACCCTCAGCACACAACCAAGACAACCCAAGAGTGGCTTTGGGACAAGTCTCTTAATGTCCTTGGGTGACTTAGCCAGAACCCGGACTTGAACTCGATCAAACATCTCTTGAGACCTGAAAATAGCTGTAGCGTAATACCCAAGAAGACTTGAGGCTGTAATCACAGTCAAAAGTGCTTCTACAAAGTACTGAGTGAAGGGTCTGAATACTTATGCACACTTTTTTTTACATTAGCAACTAATAAAACATTTAAAAACATTTGTTTTTGCTTTTTCATTATGGGGTATTGTGTGTAGATTGATGGGGGGTAACAATTTGAATCAATTTCAGAATAAGGCTGTAACGTAACAAAATGTGGGAAAAGTCAAGGGGTCTGAATACTTTTCAAATGCACTGTATAGTGTTATACACTACCTTTCAAAAGTTTGGAGTCACTTAGACATTTTTGTCCATTAAAATGACATCAAATTGATCAGAAATACAGTGTAGACGTTATAACAATCTATTGTAGCTGGAAACGGCAGATTTTTTATGGGTTATCTTACATAGGCGTACAGAGGCCCATTATCAGCAACCATCACTTCTGTGTGCCAATGGCATGTTATGTTAGCGAATCCAAGTTTATAATTTTAAAAGGCTAATTGATCATTAGAAAACCCTTTTGCAGTTATGTTAGCACACCTGAAAACTGTTGTTCTGATTAAATAAAACTGGCCTTCTTCAGACAAGTTGAGTATCTGGAATATCAGCAGTTGTTGGTTCGATTACAGATTCTAAATGGCTAGAAACAAAGGACTTTCTTCTGAAACTCGTCAGTCTATTCTTGTTCTGAGGAATGAAGGCTATTCCATGCGAGAAATTGCCAAGAAACTGAAGATCTTGTATAGCGCTGTGTACTACTCCCTTCACAGAACATTGCAAACTGGCTCTAACCAGAATAGAAAGAGGAGCGGGAGGCCCCGGTGCACAACTGAGCAGGAGGACAAGTACATTAGAGTGTCTAGTTTGGGAAACATATGCCTCACAAGTCCTCAACTGGCAGCTTCATTAAATAGTACCCGCAAAACACCAGTCTCAACGTCAACAGTGAAGAGGTGACTCCAGGATGCTAACCTTCTAGGCAGAGTTCCTCTGTCCAGTGTCTGTGTTCTTTCGCCCATCTTAATCTTTTCTTTTTATTGGCCAGTCTGAGATATGGCTTTTTCTTTGCAACTCTGCCTAGAAGGCCAGCATCCCGGAGTCGCCTCGTCACTGTTGACATTGAGACTGGTGTCAACGTCAACAGGATTATTTATTTTGGATGCAATTTGAATGGAGTTGATGGAGAGAGAGAGAGTTCAAGCAACGAGATTTGAGTGACAGGCTGTGGAAAAACTCTGCAGCTGCAATTAAAAATATTATCATCTGTACAATTAAAAACAAGGTGACCCCCACGAAAGCCAGATGGAGATGGGTAAATTAGATGCACATTCTGTTTTTATAATACTCTAGCATAGGCCATACTGCAGCAAATGTAGGCCTACCTGTCACAAAAACAAAAGTTACCATGATGAGATGATAGGTCTACATACATTGTCAACTGCGCTCATACTGAGATGGGCTGTCTTGTCTCCACCCTGAGCATTGATTAAACATGCAGAGGCCGTAGATAAGCCAGATATCGCATATAATTTAACAGTTACATTTCACGCCATGCTGAATTTATAAATAATGTATTATAATTTACTGGTTTATCGCAGTTATTTATCATGGGAAAAGGGAGTGGTTTCGAGGAGCTAAACTCCAGTAACAAAGCCATTCCTTGTTTAACACAGCAGCCACATATCATTAGGTAGGCCTATATGCACATGTAAAAAATAAAAAAATATATTGGGTAACTATCATTCCATGATATCGTTGTTACGAAATACACTGAACAAAAATACAAACACAACATGCAAAGTGTTGGTCCTGAGCTAAAATATAAGATCCCCAAAAATGTCCATACGCACAAAAAGCTTATTTCGTTCAGATCTTGCGCCCAAATTTCATTACATTCTCTTTGTGAGCATTTCTTCTTTGCCACTATAATCCATCTACCTAACAGGTGTGGCATATCAAGGACCTGATTAAACGGTATTATCATTACACCGGTGCAACTTGTGCTTTGGACAATAAAAGACCACTCAAATGTGCAGTTTTGTTATACAACGCAATGCCCCATATGTCTCAAGTTTTGTGTGAAATTGGCAATTGTGTGCAATTGGCATGCTGACTGCATGAATGTCAACCAGAGCAGTTGCCAGAGAATGCAATGTTCATTTCTCTACCATAATCCGCCTCAGACGTTGTTTTAGAGAATTTGGCAGTACGTCCATTCGGCCTCACAACTGCAGACCACATGTATCCATGCCAGACCAGGACCTCCATATCCGGCTTCTTCACCTGAGATGGACAGCTGATGAAACTGTGGGTTTGCACAACCCAAGAATAACTGTACAAACTGTCAGAAACCTCAAGGAAACACATCTGCGTTCACATCATCCTCAACAGGGTCTTGACCTGACTGCAATTCGGCGTCATAAACGGCTTCATTGGGCAAATGCTCAACCTTCGATGGTCATTGGCACGCTGGAGATGTGTGCTCTTCCCGGATGAATCCCGGTTTCAACTGTACCGGGCAGATGACAGACTGGCGTCGAGTGGGCGATGTCAACTTTGTGAACAGAGTGCCCAACGGTGCTTGTGGGGTTATGGTATGGTCAGGCATGCACTACAGACAATGAACACAACTGCATTTAATTGGTGGCAATGCACAGAGATACCGTCATGAGAACCTGAGATCCATTGTCGTACCATTCATCCCCCGCCATCATCTCATCGTTTCAGCTTGATAATGCATGGCCCCATGTTGCAAGGATCTGTACACAATTCCTGGAAGCTGAAAATAGCCCAGTTCTTCAATGGTCTGCATACTCACCAGACATTGAGCAAGTTTTGGATGCTCTGGATCGACGTGTACGACAGCATGTTACAGTTCCTGCCAATATACAGCAACTTTGCATATCCATTGAAGAGTGGTACAATATTCCACAGGCCACAATCACACCAGATACTGACTGGTTATCTGATCCATACCCCAACTTTTTTAAAGATATCTGTGACCAACAGATGCATTTCAGTATTCCCGGTCATGTGAAATCCATAGATTAGGGCCTAATTAATTAATTAAAATTGACTGAATTCCTTGTATGAACTGTCCCTCAGTAGTCTTTGAAATTGTTACATGTTGCTTTATATTTTTGTTCAGTGTAGATGTGTGTTGACTTTGATTAGGGCATGGGAATATAAGAGCATCTGCTAGCTAAATTAACAAACTAGGCATGCATAGCTCTCACCACATGATCATCAAACCAAAGAGTGGCCAAAGTCGTGTTTCTAAAAGGAAAGTCAAAGGCACTGTAGAATGACTGTATAGCCTAATAAAGGCATTTTTAGTTTTTCATTACTATTTAAGTCAAACAGCCAAATTGCAAAATGTATATGCATGTTGTTGAAGTGCTAATGCAGCCTAAATCATTCATTTTTTGTCTCTTCTTAGGCTACTTGGCTTGCTCCTGACTGATGTAGAGTTAGTATGTTGTTTAAAAGTCTGTTGCGGCACTCCCTCACTTTTTTGAATTTGATAATTACACAGGACTGTATGGTAAAATGGATCATGTATTCTCATCAATTCCAAATAAACACAAACATTCCATGAAAGCAATAGAATGACAAGCTAAATAAATACGTAGGCTATGGCAGCCTAAAAGGTGGTTTCTTCCCTTTAGTCTTTCTCTATGGCGGTGTCACAAATTATGTACTGTAGGCATGTGTGCAGAAGCCCGTCGGTCGGAGGAGTGACCACTTTGAGCAGGCCAAATCCAACATAGGAAGAACAGCCACAGACAGAAAACTCTACCAGGAGGTTGTTAAAACGGCGGTCTTCAAAACAGTCTTGTTTGACGCAATTGAACTCACCCTTTGATTGAAACAAAATAGGCCTACAAGAAATGCAGACAGTTTGTTCAACTGCTTTGATTTGCTCACAAAACAGGCATTTAAGAAGATCTAAATGCAAATTCCTATGAAACCGATTGAGATCAAATCATTGGCATTGAGTTTGGACATTTCACTGGTAAAACGTGAAGAATTATCATTCACGATTGATAATGGCCTACAGAAGCCATGAAATTAGAAATGCTTAACTTGGTGTTTGAGGGTATTCAAAATATATAATTTTCTTGAGTGGGCATATGGGCAGACGCTACAATTGGAGGATGCATTTTATGCACCTATTCTATAATGATATTCAATCTGTCAGTACAAACTTTGATTGAGAAATGATGATATAATTTATGATTGACCAGCAAGCCAGCCAGCTAACGTTACCTAGCCAGCTAACAGTACGTTTTAACCTGCAATGAAAACGACTTTCTGACAAAATTAGAAATGTGAAATATCTGAATATGAAGCTAGCTAGACTCTCCTACCAGTATACATGGATGAACCCTTCTCCCTCACTGTCATGGATGCCCTTAGTTTGAAGATATAATCCGGAGACAGGTGTTTTATACAACAGTCTTTTATGTGTTTTCTTTCCGACTCCCTCTACATATTTGCAATCAAACGGCAGAATATTCTCCACCTCCTTAGCTAATCATACTCCGCTTCCACCGGACATTCCACTGATTTCAAAACACATTCTTCCAGAAAGCGGAGAGCATGAACTTTTGCATTTTTTCGTAATATTGTTCAAATAACCTGCGTTAGAAACGATTACCTACACATACTGAGCAGCTCATATTATAAACAGAAGCGTACTACATGGGATACCAATCCCAAACTCATCTCTCGGCATGTCCAGCCCAGCCAATCAAAGCTAGCGGGAAGGTTCCTGGCATTTTCCGTGGCTAAACCAACTAGGCACGTAATTGAAAATGTCTATTCGTATTTACAGATGTCATACACATTATTTGTATTTTTTGTACTGTTACCCCTTTTTCTCGTGATATCCAATTGGTAGTTAGAGTCTTGTCCCATTGCTGCAACTCCCCTACGGACTCGGGAGAGGCGAAGGTTGAGAGCCATGAGTCCTCTTGAACATGACCCTGCCAAGCTGCACTGCTTCTTGACACACTGCTCACTTGACCCGGAAGCCAGCCACACCAATGTGTCGGAGGAAAAACCGTCCAACTGGCAAACGCAGTCAACTTGCAGGCGCCTGGCCCGCCACAAGGAGTTGCTACAGCGCGATGAGACAAGCAAACCCTTCCCCAACCCGGACGATGCTGGGACAATTGTGCACCGCCTCATGGGTCTCCCAGTCATGGCCAGCTGTGACACAGCCTGGGATCAAATTCGGGGCTGTAGTGATGCCTCAAGCACTGCAATGCATTGCCTTAGACTGCTGCGCCACTCGGGAGTCCCTTACAAGTTTGTTATTAAGGCATATGAAAGTTCACATGTTCCAGAAGGCATTTCTTCCCAAAAACACACATTTTGTTACAAAATAAACTCAAATACTTTTGTGAAGTTGTGACCCACAACATACATTTAATGATTTTTTGTGTGCTCCCTCACCTAAAAAAAGCACTAACCACTGCTCCTCGGCTAAAGAAGTCGTGCAGCCTCTGAATGTCATAGTGACAATGCGGATCTGGAATAAAATAACCCCCAAAATTACTCTGGTCCTCCTCATCTTCACGCTCTCCTTTCAAACGGAACAGGACATCAGTAGACAAAGTCAGCACGCACCGATATGGCATTTTTTAACAAATTGACTCGCCTCCTGAAGTGCCACCGTACACAGCACAGTCATTGGTTAGGCAGCACAAAACAATTTACAGCACCAAGAGCAGGGCAGGCCGGGGTGAATGCCTGTCCATTCCAGTGTGTAATGCAATGTAGCCTAGTTTTATAGGCTACACTGCCGGTCATTTCCGGTCACAACTTGCAGACCTGTTTACGTGTTGCTGTTCGTTTTTTTGCCAAACTTTATTTGCTACCTGACAACTTTACGGTTTTTACTTTTTAATTACCGTTTATATTTTTAGTTTTTCCCCTCACTCAACTTTTTTTCATTCAACTTTATCACTCCGGACGCTTTATCTGGATATTGTTCGTCAGGACTTCCAACAGCCGAAGCTAAGTAGTAACATTAACACGATGCCTTCTAATTGCAGTCGCTGTACTCATAATATACGGGAGAACAATCGCCTTACGGCGAGGATAGCTGTGCTGCAAGCCCAGCTTCAGATGAAATCGTTAGGCAAGGGTAATTTCAGTGTAGGAAAGGATGAAACAGTGTCTGTGCCACCAGTAAGTACAGATAGTAACATTAGTACAAATCCCCTCGCACGGCCCCCGCAGCCAGACAACTTTCTCATGGCTTCTGGAGGGAAATGCTGTAGGAATGCTCAACCGGTGTTGCTCATTCATCTGACAGAAACTTTCAACCGGTTTTCCCCATTAAGCAGCGAATCGGAGTCTGAGGCCAAGCCTTCTCTGGTCTCTACTCCCGTTACGGGGTCTGAGATGCCGAAGCTTCCCACCATTAGCTCTGAAAAATTGAAAATCCTAGTCATTGGCAACTCCATCACCTGCAGTATTAGACTTAAAACAAATCATCCAGTGATCATGCACTGTTTACCAGGGGGCAGGGCTACCGACATTAAGGCTAATCTGAAGATGGTGCTGGCTAAAGCTAAAACTGGCGAGTGTAGAGAGTACAGAGATATTGTTATCCAAGTCGGCACCAACGATGAAACAGTCAGAGGTCACCAAGCGCAACATAGCTTCAGCCTGTAAATCAGCTAGAAAGATGTCGGCATCGAGTAATTGTCTCTGGCCCCCTCCCAGTTAGGGGGAGTGATGAGCTCTACAGCAGAGTCTCACCACTCAATCGCTGGTTGAAAACTGTTTTCTGCCCCTCCCAAAAGGTATAATTTGTAGATAATTTGCCCTCTTTCTGGGGACTCACCCACAAAAGGGACCAAGCCTGGCCTGTTGAGGAGTGACAGACTCAGTGGGTTTTGTCCAACATGTCTCTGGACCTAGTTTTGTCCCATGGAATAAATGTTGTGGATCTTAATGTTTTTCCTCATAATCCTGGACCATCGGACCACCATTTTATTACGTTTGCAATCGCAACTGCTCAGACCCCAACCAAGGAGCATCAAAAGTCGTGCTATAAATTCTCAGACAACCCAAAAATTCCTTGATGCCCTGCCAGACTCCCTCTGCATAACCAAGGATGTCAGAGGACAAAAATCAGTTAACCACCTAACTGAGGAACTCAATTTAACCTTGAGCAATACCCTAGATGCAGTTGCACCCCTAAAAACATTTGTCATAAGAAACTAGCTCCCTGGTATACAGAAAATAACAGAGCTCTGAAGCAAGCTTCCAGAGAATTGGAACGGAAATGGCGCCACACCAAACTGGAAGTCTTCCGACTAGCTTGGAAAGACAGTACCGTGAAGTATCGAAGAGCTCTCACTGCTGCTCGATTATTTTTCCAACTTAATTGAGGAAAATAAGAACAATCCGAAATTTCTCTTTGATACTGTCGCAAAGCTAACTAAAAAGCAGCATTCCCCAAGAGAGGATGGATTTCACTTCAGCAGTAATACATTCATTAACTTATTTGAGGAAAAGATCATCATCATTATTATTGCAAATTACGGACTCCTCTTTAAATCTGCGTATTCCTCCAAAGCTCAGTTGTCCTGAGTCTGCACAACTCTGCCAGGACCTAGGATCAAGAGAGACACTTAAGTGTTTTAGTACTATATTGCTTGACACAATGATGAAAATAATCATGGCCTCGAAACCTTCAAGCTGCATACTGGAACATATTCCAACTAAACTACTGAAATAGCTGCTTCCTGTGCTTGGCCCTGCTATGTTGAACATAATAAACGGCTCTCTATCTACCAGATGTGTACCAAACTCACTAAAAGTGGCAGTAATAAAGCCTCTCTTGAAAAAGCCAAACCGTGACCCAGAAAATATAAAAAACTATCGGCCAATATCGAATCTGCCATTCCTCTCAAAATAAATTGAAAAATTGGTTTTAGACCCAATCATAGCACTGAGACTGCACTTGTGAAGGTGGAAAATGACCTTTTAATGGTGTCAGACTGAGGCTCTGCATCTGTTCTCGTGCTCCTAGACCATAGTGCTGCTTTTGATACAATCGATCACCAAATTATTTTGGAGAGATTGGAAACCCAAATTGGTCTACACGGACAAGTTCTGGCCTGATTTAGATCTTGTCTGTCAGAAAGATATCAGTTTGTCTCTGTGAATGTTTTCGGTGTTCCTCAAGGTTCCGTTTTAGGACCACTATTGTTTTCACTATATACAGTGCCTTGCGAAAGTATTCGGCCCCCTTGAACTTTGCGACCTTTTGCCACATTTCAGGCTTCAAACATAAAGATATAAAACTGTATTTTTTGTGAAGAATCAACAACAAGTGGGACACAATCATGAAGTGGAACGACATTTATTGGATATTTCAAACCTTTTTAACAAATCAAAAACTGAAAAATTGGGCGTGCAAAATTATTCAGCCCCCTTAAGTTAATACTTTGTAGCGCCACCTTTTGCTGAGATTACAGCTGTAAGTCGCTTGGGGTATGTCTCTATCAGTTTTGCACATCGAGACACTGAAATGTTTTCCCATTCCTCCTTGCAAAACAGCTCAAGCTCAGTGAGGTTGGATGGAGAGCATTTGTGAACAGCAGTTTTCAGTTCTTTCCACAGATTCTAAATTGGATTCAGGTCTGGACTTTGACTTGGCCATTCTAACACCTGGATATGTTTATTTTTTAACCATTCCATTGTAGATTTTGCTTTATGTTTTGGATCATTGTCTTGTTGGAAGACAAATCTCCGTCCCAGTCTCAGGTCTTTTGCAGACTCCATCAGGTTTTCTTCCAGAATGGTCCTGTATTTGGCTCCATCCATCTTCCCATCAATTTTAACCATCTTCCCTGTCCCTGCTGAAGAAAAGCAGGCCCAAACCGTGATGCTGCCACCACCATGTTTGACAGTGGGGATGTTGTGTTCAGGGCGATGAGCTGTGTTGCTTTTACGCCAAACATAACGTTTTGCATTGTTGCCAAAAAGTTCAATTTTGGTTTCATCTGACCAGAGCACCTTATTCCACATTTGGTGTGTCTCCCAGGTGGCTTGTGGCAAACTTTAAATGACACTTTTTATGTATATCTTTAAGAAATGGCTTTCTTCTTGCCACTCTTCCATAAAGGCCAGATTTGTGCAATATACGACTGATTGTTGTTCTATGGACAGGGTCTCCCACCTCAGCTGTAGATCTCTGCAGTTCATCCAGAGTGATCATGGGCCTCTTGGCTGCATCTCTGATCAGTCTTCTCCTTGTATGAGCTGAACGTTTAGACGGACGGCCAGGTCTTGGTAGATTTGCAGTGGTCTGATACTCCTTCCATTTCAATATTATCGCTTGCACAGTGCTCCTTGGGATGTTTAAAGCTTGGGAAATCTTTTTGTATCCAAATCCGGCTTTAAACTTCTTCACGACAGTATCTCGGACCTGCCTGGTGTGTTCCTTGTTCTTCATGATGCTCTCTGCGCTTTTAACGGACCTCTGAGACTATCACAGTGCAGGTGCATTTATACGGAGACTTGATTACACACAGGTGGATTGTATTTATCATCATTAGTCATTTAGGTCAACATTGGATCATTCAGCGATCCTCACTGAACTTCTGGGGAGAGTTTGCTCCATTGAAAGTAAAGGGGCTGAATAATTTTGCACGCCCAATTTTTCAGTTTTTGATTTGTTAAAAAAGTTTGAAATATCCAATAAATGTCGCTCCACTTCAAGATTGTGTCCCACTTGTTGTTGATTCTTCACAAAAAAATACAGTTTTATATCTTTATGTTTGAAGCCTGAAATGTGGCAAAAGGTCGCAAAGTTCAAGGGGGCCGAATACTTTCGCAAGGCACTGTACTTTACTCTTGGGGATGTCATTCGAAAACATAATGTTAACTTTCACTGCTATGCGGATGACACACAGCTGTATATTTCAATGAAACATGGTGAATCCCCAAAATTGCCCTCGCTAGAAACCTGTATTTCAGACATATTGAAGTGGATGGCTGCAAACTTTCTACTTTTAAACTCGTACAAAACAGAGATGCTTGTTCGAGGTCCCAAGAAACAAAGAGATCTTCTGTTGAATCTGACAATTGATCTTGATGGTTGTACAGTCGTCTCAAATAAAACTGTGAAGGACCTCGCGTTACTCTGGACCCTGATCTCTATTTTGACGAACATATCAAGACTGTTTCAGCTTTTTTCAGGACAGCTTTTTTCCATCGACGTAACATTGCAAAAATCTGAAACTTTCTGTCCAAAAATGATGCCGAAAAATTAATCCATGCTTTTGTTATTTCTAGGTTAGACTACTGTAATGCTTTACCTTCCGGCTACCCAGATAAAGCACAAGATAAACTTCAGTTAGTGCTAAATACGTCTGCTAGAATCCTGACTAGATCATATTACTCCAGTGCTAGCCTCTCTACACTAGCCTCCCTACACTACATTGGCCCTGTCCTGGAGGTATCATCGGATGGGGCCACAATGTCTCCTGACCCCTCCTGTCTCAGCCTCCAGTATTTATGCTGCAGTAGTTTGTGTCAAGGTGCTAGGATCAGTCTGTTATATCTGGAGTACTTCTCCTGTCTTATCCGGTGTCCTGTGTGAATTTAAGTATGCTCTCTCTAATTTTCTCTTTCTCTCTCTTGGAGGACCTGAGCCCTAGGACCATGACTCAGGACTACCTGGCATGATGACTCCTTGCTCTCCCCAGTCCACCTGGCCGTGCTGCTGCTCCAGTTTCAACTCTTCTGCCTGCAGCTATGGAACTGTTCACCGGACGTTCTACCTGTCCCAGACCTGCTGTTTTCAACTCTCTAGAGATAGCAGGAGTGGTAGAGATACTCTTAATGATCTGCAATGAAAGGCCAACTGACATTTACTCCTTAGGTGCTGACTTGTTGCACCCTCAACAACTACTGTGATTATTATTATTTGACCATGCTGGTCATTTATGAACATTTGAACATCTTGGCCATGTTCTGTTATAATCTCCACCCGGCACAGCCAGAAGAGGACTAGCCACCCCTCTAGCCTGGTTCCTCTCTAGGTTTCTTCCTAGGTTTTGGCCTTTCTAGGGAGTTTTTCCAAGCCACTGTGCTTCTACACCTGCATTGCTTGCTGTTTGGGGTTTTAGGCTGGGTTTCTGTACAGCACTTTGACATATCAGCTGATGTAAGAAGGGCTATATAAATAAATGTGATTTGATATGCACCATGCCAGCAGCGCAAAACTCTGGGAAAAAAGCACATTTTCTTAGAAATAACTTTGCCCTGTGCTTCTCCGAGCATGCTCTTCGTATAGCCTAGGCCAGGGCTCTCCAACATTGTTCCTGGTGAGCTACCATCCTGTAGGTTTTCACTCCAACCTTAATCTAGCACACCTGATTCTAATAATTTCCTGGTTCATAAACTGAACCAGGTTAGTTACAACTGGGGTTGGAGCAAAAACATACAGGAAGGTAGTTCTCCAGAAACAGGGTTAGACACCACTGCCCTAGGCCCCTCAAACACAACTCTGGGCCTCAAAGCCAGTTCCACTGCATTTAAAAAAATATCTTCCACTCTAATCAGGGTGGAAGATACCAGACCTGGGATACCAGATGTGTGCAATTAATTATCAGGTAGAACAGAAAAACAGAAGGCTCCGGACCTCATAGGGTAAGAGTTGAGTACCCCTGGCCTAGATATATAGCACGTGTCAAACTCACTCCACTGAGGGCAGAGTGTCTGTGTGTTTTCGCTCCTCCATTGTACTTGATTGATTAATTAAGGTTACTAATTAGTAAGGAACTCTCCACACCTGGTTGTCTAGGGCTTAATTGAAAGGGGAAAAAAAACAAAAAACTAGGCCCTCCATGGAATGAGTTTGACACCCCTGCCTTTTGGATATGCTATTGATAATTTTATTGCGACCACTCTAGGAGCACTTGATATTGCTCGCCCAGCAGAGAATCAGGAAAGATGGGCATCATCGGGCACACATGAGTAGCTATAATAAGAAACTAATTTTCACACCCTGAGCAATATGACATTTAATTGATTGCATGACTAAATTGAAAAAATACTGAAATTGAAAAAGCATCACCATCCCCAATTTTCCTCTGGATAAATAATGTGAATATTTCTATTTCTCCCTTAAGAAAGATATATTTCCCACTTTCAATATACAGGACCAGTGAGCAATAGAGCATATACACAGGCCTTTAACTATCCATTTCAGTTTAGCTTGTGTTTATCTATTTTACTTTAATCCCTCCCCCATCCTCTATCCTGGTTTACATTGTGAGCAGGTGGAGAAATGTTGGTGTTTCTACCGTGGGAGCTGCCATCCATCCACCCACACATACACACACACAACCTACAACTGCCCCACCTCCCTTCCCCCACCCACACACACCGTGGACCTGCCTTCCCTTCCTGGAGCCAGAGGGCATCACATCGTGACCTAGCACCACCTCTCCAGGGGTCTCATTTACAAACGTTGCATAGGCACAAAAGAAGGCGTACGTCACTTTCTAAGCAAACTGTGGGATTTATAAAAAACAAATGGGTGGTCCTCCACGAACCCTTTGACCCATACGTATGCACATGAACTGGAGAAATGAGAAACTGCGACTCCGATGGCAGAAGGACTCAATTGAATTGCCATGACATTTCGACACGTGTAAAACTCACGTTAAAATCTCTAGACAAGAACCCCCAAAATGTATACAGGAAGGTAGCTCTCCAGTTATAATGCTTTTAATTTACATGCATCACTATAAGATTTGATAAAAATTTCAATGTTTTATAGTTTTTGTTAATCATACTGCACAATTTACCACTCTCAATCAAATGGTTTACGTTTCTATATTGCCCTAGTCTACACAGTAAAGTACATTTCAGCTCCCAGAGAGCAATGCTCCACCCAGGGCTGCTGCTGGCTGGCTAATGAAGTCAGCAAATTAGACTAAATACACTGAGTGTACAAAACATTAAGAACACTTGCTCTTTCCATGACAGACTGACCAGGTGAATCCAGGTCCCTTTTTAAATCCACTTTAATCACTGTAGATGAACGGGAGGAGACAGGTTAAAACCTCTTAGATGTAAGGTCCCCTTTTAAGGGGAACTGCGTGGTTCTGGTACTGGTTCCGACCACCAATTTCACTTATAAATCGATCTGTGGATGACAGCGATCAAAATGGCATGTATTGAGCGATAGCCCTGGTTCACATGAACACAGTAGTATCTGAGCATGTGTGAGGTAGGATGTGAAATCTGAAACCACTTGAAGCTGGGATGTCCCTCCTACCATTTAATTCGCTCTTCCAACCGTCCATCAACTGCTGGCTGAACCCTACATCACAGCCACAAAGCACATGCCTGCAATCGTTACATCGTAGCGCAACAGGAGATTCAGAGATTGGGTTCAAGGAGCCAAGCTAAAGTTCTGTGAGACATTCACAGCAATCGGGGCAGACGTTTGGATCAAGAGAGACCTTAAAATTTGCACATTTTCTCTAACACTAAACATACATATGTATTTTACAGTTTTAAGGAAGGTGAAATCTTATAATTGTATATTTAGAAAGCATATAAGTCATTTCAAGCCTTATTGATACAGTTTTGTTGAATAGGACATTTTTATCAAATTTGTACCAATTTATAATTATGTTTACCAAAAAGGTGAGATTTGAACCTTTCTTTGAGTATGAAGCATTACTAGTTATTGTAATGGACCCTCATGATATATAATTTAGTTTATTATTTAGATTACATTTTTCGATTGCATTTGGTTACATTATACTGGTTAAAGAAGGATTTTTATGCCTTGAGACAATTGAGACATGGATTGGGTATGTGTGCCATTCAGAGGGTGAAGACTTGCCATTAGAATAACAATTCCATGCAAAAGTTATATAGAATATACAAAACAAAAATAAAAACACAACAAGCCACAATTTCAAAGGATCCCGTCACAGTATCTCTGTGCATTCAAATGACCATTTACAAAATACAATTGCGGTAGTTGTCCGTAGCTTATGTCTGCCCATACCGTAACGCCACCGCCACCTTGGGGCACTCTGTTCTCAACGCTGACATCAGCAAACTCCCCGCCCACACAATGTCATACACGTGGCCTGCGGTTGTGAGGCCGGTTGTGAGTACTCCAAAATTCCCTAAAATGACGTTGGAGAATGCTTATGGAAGAGAAATTAACATTAAATTAGCTGGCAACAGCTCTGGTGGATATTCCTGCAGTCAGCATGCCAATTGCACAATCCCTCAAAACTTGAGACATCTGTGACATTGTGTTGTGTGACAAAACTGTACATTTTAGAATGCCTTGTCCCCAGCACAAAGTGCAACTGTGTAATGATAAAGCTGTTTAACCAGCTTCTTGATTTGCCACACCTGTCAGGTGGATGGATAATTTTGGCAAAGGAGTAATGCTAACATCCACTAACAGGGATGTAAACACATTTATGCACAACATTTTAGAAAAATAAGCTTTTTGTGCTTATGAAACATTTCTGGGATTTTTTATTTCAGCACATGAAACATGGGACCAACACTTTACATGTTGAGTTTATATTTTTGTTCAGTGTAGTTTGTTATGTCGTTTTGGAACTAAATTATTAATTTACTACATTACATTAGCTGAAATGAAAAAGAAATCACAGGTGAAATTAATGTCATTTGACCCAATATTATTGCACTCTTATATTATTGCACTCTTCCATTCTTATTGATGAGCAAAGTACATTTTTCCTCAAGAAAGTAGCTATAAGCAAAGTCAGAGTAATAAGAGGGAAAATAGTCACGTGCGAGAAAAGAGTCAAGTGTGAGTATTACTTCATGAAAGGGGTTCAACACTAGGCGGGCTGCAGCGTTCTGGATAAGTTGCAGGGGTATGATTGCACAAGCGGGGAACACAGTCAACAGCGAGTTGCAGTAGTCCAGAAGGGAGATGACAAGAGCCTGGATTAGGACATCTGCCACTTCCTGTGTGAGGTAGTGTCATACTCTATAGATGTTGTAGAGCATGAATCTGTGGGAGCGAGTCACCTGTTCTAAAAGCGTCGGCTTTTGGTCTGCATCTGCCCACTGCATGGTCAAAACAGCAGTGACTTTTCCCGGTCTGTGGAGAAGTTAATCGGCTGTCACCTGCCCTCCATCAAGGACCTGTATGCCTCCAGGACAAGGAAGCGTGCAGGTAAGATCAACTCCAACCCTGCCCAACCCAGACATCCCATTTTTCAAGTACTCCCCTCTGGCAGACGGATTAGGTCAACCATGACCATAACCACCTGCCACCGGAACAGTTTCTTCCCCCATTCTTCCCCCATGCTGTGGCCCTCATCAACCAACCACGGGGAAAATGGGAATTAATTTACTTTTAACTGAGCCGATTATTGCACTTTGTCATCAATGACCTCTAATACAAATCTGCACAATACTGCATTTGCACAACACTGTTTATGCACTGTACAGTGCATCCGGAAGGTATTCAGACCCGTTCACTTGTTGCACATTTTGTTACACTACAGCCTTATTCTAAAATGTATAACATTTTATTTTTCCTCACCAACTACACACAATATCCCACGATGACAGGGCAAAAACAGATTTTTAGAATTTTTTGCAAATGTATTAATAAAAACAAAATTACATGTTTTTTTCAGACCCTTTACTGAGTACTTTGTTGAGGCACCTTTGGCAGAGATTACAGCCTTGAGTCTTCTTCTGTATTACGCTACAAGCTTGGCACACCTGTATTTGGAGAGTTTCTCCCATTCACCTTTGAATAACCTCTCAAACTCTGTCAGGTTGGATGGGGAGTGTCGCTGCACAGCTATTTTCAGGTCTCTCCAGAGATGTTTGATCTGGCTGGGCCACTCAAGGACATTCAGAGGCTTGTCCCGAAGCCACTTCTGCATTGTCATGGCTGTGTGCTTAGGGTCATTGTCCTGTTGGAAGGTGAACCTTCACCCCAGTCTGAGGTCCTGAGCTCTCTGGAGCAGGTTTTCATCAAGGATCTCTCTGTACTTTGCTCCTTTCATATTTCCCTCGATCCTGACCCGTCTCTCAGTCTCTGCCGCTGAAAAACATCCCCACCACATGATGCTGCCACCACTATGCTTCGCCGTAAGGATGGTGCCAACTTTTCTCCAGACATAACACTTGGCATTCAGGCTAAAGTGTTCAATCTTGGTTTCATCAGACCAGAGAACCTTGTTTCTCATGATCTGAGAGTCATTTAGGTGTCTTTTGGCAAACTCAAAGCGGGCTGTCATGTGTCTTTTGTGGCTTCAGTCTGGCCACTCTACCATAAAGGCCTGATTGGTGGAGTGCTGCAGAGATGGTTGTCCTTCTGGAAGGTTCTCCCATCTCCACAGAAGAACTCTGGAGCTCTGTCAGTGACCATTGGGTTCACCTCCTTGACCAAAGCCCTTCTCCCCCGACTGCTCAGTTTGGCCGGGCGACCAGCTCTAGGAAGAGTCTTGGTGGTTCAAAACTTCTTCCTTTTAAGAATGATGGAGGCCACTGTGTTCTTCAATGCTGCAAAACCATTTTTGTACACTTCCACAGATCTGTGCCTCGACACAATCTCGGAGCTCGATGGACAATTCCATCGACTTCATGGTTTTTGCTTTAACATGCACAGCCAACTGTGGAACCTTATATAGACAGGTGTGCCTTTCCAAATAATGCCCAATCAATTGAATTTACCACAGGTGGACTCAAATCAAGTTGTAGAAACATCTCAATGATGATCAATGGAAACAGGATTCATCTGAGCTCAATTTCAAGTCTCATAGCAAAGGGTCTGAATACTTATATAAATAATGTATTTCTGTTTTTTATTTCAAATAATTTTGCAAACATTTCTAAACCTGTTTTTGCTTTGTCTTTATGGGTTATTGTGTGTAGATTGATGAGGATTTTTTTGGTAAATCCATTCTATAATGATGCTCTAACGTAACAAAATGTGGAAAAACGGAAGCGGTCTGAATACTTTCCAAGTGCACTGTATATATTCGCCACGACAGCATCCATACCTCTGCTTATATTGACATCTCCCTTCTGTAAATGTTATATTTAAGCAATAAGGCCAGAGTATACCACTTAGACATCATACAGAATACACAACATCAGAACAGTAAACATAAAACATATAACAATGGAGTATAGGCTGATTAAAGTGGGATTATAAACTGGGTGGTTTGATCCCTGAATGCTGATTGGCTGACAGCCATGGTATATCAGACAGTATACCACTTGTATGACATTTTTTACTGCTCTAATTACGTTAGAAACCAGTTTAAAATAGCAATAAGGCACCTCGGGGTTTGTGAAATATGGCCAATATACCACGCCTATGGGATGTTCTTATGCACGAAGCAATGTGGAATGCCTAGACACATTCCTTAGCCGTGGCATATTGGCCATATTTCACAAACCACCCAGTTTATAATCCCACTTTAATCAGCCTATACTCCATTGTTATATGTTTTATGTTTACTGTTCCGATGTTGTGTATTCTGTATGATGTCTATGTGGACTTACACTACACAGCCAAAAGTATGTAGACATCCCTTCAAATTAGTGGATTTGGTACCTGTTGCTGACAGGTGTATAAATTCGAGCACACAGCCATGCAATCTCCATAGACAAGCATTGGTAGAAGAATAGCCCGTTCCAAAAAATCAGTTTGTCAAATTTTGCCCTGCTAGAGCTGCCCCGGTCAAATGTAAGTCCTGTTATAGTGAAGTGGAAATGTCTAGGAGCAACAACGTCTAGGCCGTGAAGTGGTAGGCCACACAAGCCCACAGAATGTGACAGGCGAGTGCTGATGAGCGTAGCGTGAAGAAAAATCAACACTCACTACTGAGTTCAAAAGTACCCCTGGAAGGAACTTCAGGACAATAACTGTTAGTTGGAAGCTTCATGAAATGGGTTTCCATGGCCGAGCAGTCGCACACAAGCCTAAGATCACCATGCGCAATGCCAAGCATCGGCTGGAGTGGTGTTAAGCTCGCCTTCATTGGACTCTGGAGCAGTGGAAACGCGTTCTCTGGAGTGACGAATCACAATTCACCATCTGGCAGTCCGACGGACGAATCTGGGTTTGACAGATGCCAGGAGAACGCTACCTGACCAAATGTACATTTTGGTGGAGGAGGAATAATGGTCTGGGGCTGTTTTTCATGGTTTGGGCTAGGCCCCTTAGTTTCAGTGAAGGGAAATCTTACGCTAGAGCATACAAAGACATTCTAGATGATTCTGTGCTTCCAACTTTGTGGCAACAGTTTAGGGAAGTCCCTTTCCTGGGGAATGCCCCCTGTGCACGATGAGAGGAACTTGATTAGCCTACACAGAGCCCTGAACTTAACCCCATCTAACACCTTTGGGATGAACTGGAACGCAGACAGCGAGCCAGGCCTAATCTCCCAACATCAGTGCCCGACCTCACTAATGTTTGTGGCTGAATGGAAGCAAGTCCCCGCAGCAATGTTCCAATATATAGTGGAAAGGCTTCCCAGAAGAGTGGAGGCTGTTATAGCAGCAAAGGGGGGACCAACTCCATATTAATGCAAATGATTTTGGAATGAGATGTTCGACGAGAAGGTGTCCACAAACCTTTGGTCATGTAGTGTATCTTATTCCAACATTGAGTTATAAGCCATTAAACACACTCTGTCCACTTGTGACTGGTCCTTCTGTGGCTCAGTTGGTAGAGCATGGCGCTTGTAACGTCAGGGTAGTGGGTTCGATCCCCGGGACCACCCATACGTAGAATGTATGCACACATGACTGTAAGTCGCTTTGGATAAAAGCGTCTGCTAAATGGCATATATTGTGACAATCAGCCCCAACACAGGGTTGGGTGTCACAAAGAATGGAGTTGGTTTTATTTTCTATTGCTGGCAGCACCTTTTCACTAAGGCAAATTCTGGGTATGTGTAAATGTATTTGGCGAATAAAGGTGATTCTGATTCTTAGATTACAGTACGGAAATCACAAAGGGAAGGAAGCTCCTTGCACAGGAGAACCCAACAAATGCAATCATTGGCTGTTGCTAGCTTCAGTATCTCTTATCTCTCTCTATCTAGGCCTGTACTGAAAATGCAAGTTTCTGATGAATTTGAGAGACAACTAGTTTATGACCATGGATGTCCTCCAAGAAGTGTAACACCCAGGGTCCAAAATGTGGCCTTCAGTATTCCAACCTCTGCCACTTCTTCCAGCCCTCACTAAGCCCTAACAGCCATAAATGTAATTTGTACTTAATGGCCACACTCATTAGCTACATTTCCAAAACACACGCTGGTCATTAATGGGCACATTTGCAGTCTAGGCTTCATTCCAGCATTATCATTTTGAGTCATCTGTCACAGGCCTGTTCCTTGGCAGTTGGCACCACAAATGACGCAAAAGCCCAAATCATCTAATTATCTGTTACTATTGTTATCAGCTTACAATGCCGGGATGCTTGTTTTGACATGGCTGATTTATCAGCATAGCAAGAAACCTGGTTTGAAATTACATCCATCATGTAGACGTTGCTGCTGAGGGAGGCCACTTGAGGACCAAATACTAGTGGGCAGGCAGTGGGGCAGCGTTAAGAATGGTGCACCTTACTTTGTAAACCTCTAGTGTACGGAGAGAAAAGTAGGAGAGAGTACTAAGAGAGAGAGTAGAAGAGAGAAGGACTGAGAGAGAGGGGGGGGGGTAGGATAGTCTGAAACAATAGCCCCACTGGGCTGTGGGCTCTCTTTCCCTTTCATTATTTACTTTGGCATAAACATGTAGTATTAAAAGAGAGTGAGACATAGAATGAGAGCGAGTGGGATAGTGGAAGAAATTTAAAGGGGGATAGCGTGAGACACAATAGCACTCGGCTCTCTTTCTTTTTCATTATTTTCTCGTGCTGCTGTCAGATATGGACCAATGTTACAATATCAGAACTGAAGGAAATGTCCACACTCCACAGAAACCTACAAGAGTACTTAAAGCCTCAAAGTGCTTTCTAAAGAGAAATGTCAACCATAAGTGCTCCCATGCTTTTAGAGCCAGAAATAGGATACAAAACTATATGATTCTGACTTACTTAAAACCAATTCTGTAATTGTCTTAGAATAGTGCAGCTTCCATCTGTGTGTGAGAGAGAGAGAGAGAGAGAGAGAGAGAGAGAGAGAGAGAGAGAGAGAGAGAGAGAGAGAGAGAGAGAGAGAGAGAGAGAGAGAGTGTGTGTCTGTCCAACCAAAAACATAGAGACCCAGAAAACCTGGAGTCTACGCCTTCACTAAGGTGAATCACTAAAACAATACAAAAATACACTATGGAAAAAGAAGGAACGGCACGTCAGAAATCAGCTCAATGTAATTGAAGAATACATAGACTCTAACCACTTCTGGGAAAATTGGAAAAAACTAAACAAACAACAACCTGAAGAGTTATCTATGGAGATGTACTGTAAGTATAAACCACTTCTCCAATCTTGTTGGCTCTATAACAACGAACAAACAGCAAAAACGTATACATGATCAAATACAAATCTTAGAATCAACTATTAAAGACTACCAGAACCCACTGGATTCTCCAATTACCTTGAAGGAACTACAGCACAAAATAAAAACTCTCCAAACCAAACAAGGCCTGTGGTGTTGATGGTATCCTCAATGAAATGATAAAATATACAGAAGACAAGTTCCAATTGGCTTAAACTCTTTAATAACATCATCCTTAGCTCTGGCATTTTACCCAATATTTGGAACCAAGGACTGATCACCCCAAGCCACAAAAGTGGAGACAAATTTGTCCCCAATAACTACCATAGGATACTCGTCAACAGCAACCTTGGGGAAATCCTCTGCATTATCATTAACAGCAGACTTGTACATTTCCTTAGTGAAAACAATGTACTTAGAAAATGTCAAATTGGCTTTATACCAAATTATTGTATGACAGACCACATACCTACCCTGCATATCCTAAATGACAAACAAACAAACCAAAACAAAGGCAAAGTCTTCTAATGCTTTTTTGATTTCAATAAAGCCTTCAACTCAATTTGGCATGAGGGTCTGCTATACAAATTGATGGAAAGCAGTGTTGGGAGAAAAACATACGTCATTATAAAATCCATGTACACAAACAAGTCTGCAGTTAAAATTGGCAAAATAATACACACATATTTCTTTCCACAGGGCCGTGGGGTGAGACAGGGATGCAGCTTAAGCCCAACCCTCTTCAACATATAGATAAATGCATTGGCGTGGGCACTAGAATAGTCTGCAGCACCCGGCCTCAGACTACTAGAATCTCTGTTCACAAACACAAACCGACCCCACACAGAGCCCCAGGACAGCAACATAATTAGACCCAACCAAATCATGAGAAAACAAAAAGATGATTACTTGACAAAGAAACAGAGAAAACAAGAATGCTATTTGGCCCAAAACAGAGTACATAGTGGCAGAATACCTGACCAATTTGACTGAACCAAACTTAAAGAAAGCTTTGACTATGTACAGACTCAGTGAGTGTAACAGTACTCTTCTGGCGTTGTGTACAATCAGTCATCGACACGGAACTCCAATTATGTAGCACCAGTCATGTAGCTTTATTCTGTTAGGAACGGCACAAAATTGCACGTCATGCAATGCACGTCTCACCATCCAACTCTGCACTCACGCACTGTACAAAATATATGAAACCCCCCCAACAGACACAGTAAGTTGCTAGCTAGTACTGGCGGGAATTCTTTACAACAAAATGCACAACAAATATTCTCCAAAAACCGCTGCATCTTGTGTGTGAACATTTACAAACAATTTGATATAAATTGTACATTTTAAATCATCACTTGAGAGTATAAAAATCACTTTTGATGTACAGTGCTTTGCAACCAACAACTTACCGCTGGTTTGGTGCTTGTTCACTGGGACGATTCTAACTGGAACATCCCCCCTCGTAAGCAAGCTACGCAAACCAGCCAATAAGATGCCATGTTGAGTAGGTGAAGGCAAGACAAACTCAAACCAAAAACTCATTGGTTTAACAATAAAGTGGCAAGGGGAATCACCAATATAACCCTGTTACATGAGCATAGCCTTGCTATTGAGAAAGGCCGCCGTGTGCTATATGCACACTGCCAACAAAATGAGGTGGAAACTGAGCTGCACTTCCTAACTCCCTGCCAAATGTATGACCATATTAGAGACACATATTTCCCTCAGATTACACAGATCCACAAAGATTTTGAAACGAAACCCAATTTTGATAAACTCCCATATCTACTTGGTGAAATACCACAGTGTGCCATCACAGCAGAAAAGGGCAACCAGTGAAGAACAAACACCATTGTAAACACAACCCATATTTATGTTTATTTATTATCCCTTTTGTACTTTAACAATGTGCACATCGTTACAACACTGTGTAATTACATAATATGACATTTGAAATGTCTTTATTCTTTTGGAACTTCTGTGAGTGTAATGTTTACTGTTCATTTTATTGTTTATTTCACTTTTGTTTATTATCTACTTCACTTGCTTTGGCAATGTTAACATAATGTGTCCCATGCCAATACAGCCCCTTGAATTGAATTGAATTGAATTGAATTGAGAGAGAGAGAGAGAGAGAGAGAGAGAGAGAGAGAGAGAGAGAGAGAGAGAGAGAGAGAGAGAGAGAGAGAGAGAGAGAGAGAGAGAGGGTGGGTGGTGAAACATGTTGGCTATCCTTTGTCAACTGCTCAGTGCCATTTAATGGCCTGTAAACCCCTTTGCTAAAAAAATAACAGGCAATTAGCATACTGAGTGGATTACATTATTGCTCTGACTCCTGGATTAATGTGTGCACTTAATCTTTTCATTGCTAAGCGATTCTTGGATATGACTATTCAACACATTTCTTCCTTCTCTAAACCCTGTAAAGCTCTAAAACATTAAAGGGATTTCTTCTTTGGCACCAAAGATGCAACACAATGCACTCCCTCCAAAAATTCCCTCACATTTTTTAGAAGGCGAGAAGTTGCTGTTTTGTTGTTATTACACCCCCAACAATAGCAACTCCCCTCAGTAAAGTAAAGCAGTGTTTCTCGTTGTCCTTGGATGTAAAAGTCATACATTCAACTTCTCTGATGCACATACAGCACCACACACGTTGCAACAATGTTGATCACAATCTCTGCCACCCTGCAACTCTCTGATCAACTAGGCAACTTGGTGCCTCTCTCCCCATCTCCAGGAACTGCAGCTTCACCCCCTATCTTCCCCATCATTCCTTCTGAATCATTATTCCTATTCCTGGCTTTGATATGATCTTTAATCCAGAGCTCCCCACCTCACCTCCAAATCTTTCACCCACAGTGTCAGCCCAGAAATGAAGAGCTGATAATTTTGCAGCGCCATCACTCAGCAGCGTGGCAAGCGACACATACTCACACAAACTCTTCCAAGTTGGCAGCTTCACCTTAATTCACACACACAACTACACACACACACTTGCACTCGCATACAAACACGCACAAGGAAACACACACACACGGACTACATTACTGCATTCAATATTGCAGGTAAACATTTTACAGATGGTGCTAAGAATTTAGATTAATAAAACCTTGTCCAACCTTGCGAAAAATTGCACCCAGCCGATTAGAATGTAAAATGTCCTGATACCCACTGCCAAGTTCAGTCCTCAAAAGTTATGTTGGCCTGTTTACCTCAGGCTTTTCATGAGAATAGCACACAAGCAACAACAGTGTGCCCTACTCCATTTCTCAGGTTATCGATGGAGATTAGCATCTCCATTTTGATTCTCTGCAGTTTCCATTCCTGCAGATAAGGAGCTTTGGGGATGCGCTGCGCCCCACTCCTTCAGAAACTAAAATAGCTGATTCACAGCTTTCTGTCAAAAGAAGCAGATGGTGGAGACATGCCTTTGACTCCCCAACCAGTGTTGTTGACTGGCCCCCGCTAGACCACCGGCACTGCTGCTGTGCTGAGCTGGGCTAGTCTAGGCAGTTGTTGCAGTTCAGGTTTAACCTCTGTTCTTCTGCCTCATTTCCAGCTGCCTTCGAGGGAGGGAGAGAGCGGGATAAAGAGAAAGCTAGAAAGAGGAAGAGAGGGAGAAACGGAGAGAGAAAGATGGATAGACAGAGAGAGAGAGAAGCTCCCGGGGCACATAAAGAATGTTTTCTCTTTATTACACAATAATCTCTCAAGTGCTGTGAGGTTCACCAGCATCGATAGCACCTCCAATGTATTAATTCATTCCCAAATTAAAACACTGCAGTGATCTACTGTTTACTCTCTCTTTCTCTGTCTACCTCTCGGGAGTCTCTTTAGCTTGTTAACCCATCAGAGTCTGAGCCCAGTATAAGCTGGGGGATGGGGGGGGTTCTACTAAGCTATATGGAGTTGCTTTAAGAAGGTCAAACAAATGATAATTTAGCTATTTGATTTTTAATACCCCTTGAAGTATAATATTTACTTTATTATGTGATTTTAACTTCTTATTTTTGACACAAACAGTCTAAACCGGGAGACGGGGGCGGGGGGAATGGGATTCTACTGAACTATATTGAACTGTTTTAAGAAGGTCATCCCAAGGATCATTTAGCTATTTCATTTGGAATTTTAATACCCCTTAAAGTATAAAGAATATATTTAAAAAATGTATTTGATGAAAAATAATTGTTGGCCCTATTTTTGTAAGTCAAACCGTTCAGACATGACAGACGATTTTGTGTCTCATGGTCTGACAAACAACTCTCTAGCTCTGTCACCTTTCACTGTAGATGCAGAAGTGTGACATAGGCTGATGTGGTGGATTGATATCTCTAGCTTAAACGGACAGACTTTTAATGGGGATATTTGTATTACGCTAATTTGATTTCAGCGGGGTGTGGACATCGACCTTAGTTAAGATCTCTCTAACCCAGGAGCTCGACTTGTGCCTGGAAACAAGTGGACCGCAGTGACGATCGGTGTCGTTTAAGATTATGGAGGACAATTTTTTTATGAGCATGGCCTTATTTCTATTATACCATATTGGATGACTGTCATCAATATTCCATTCACACAGCTCAATGTAACATCGATAGGTTTAGGCTGCTACATGATCCTCGAATGTTCCCAATACCCATCATGAGGTTGCTACAACCTGGGTCAACAGATTAAAGTTTACAACATAGGTGGACAGGTCGAGAGAATAATTTAAGTAATCTAGGTTACAAAAAGTGACACATTTCAAACCACCTTGCACACTTGACTACATCTAGCTGATCTAAAGTGTTCTCTTGGACAAATTCAGGTACGTTTATCCCCGTTGCAATCCATTTGCTTCCGTTTAAGAAATGTTTTACAATAGAATCGGTGGAATTTCCTTCACTTGTGGACTTCAGTGCACAACACAACAGTTGTCTGTGACCAGGTGGGAAAAAAACAGTTTCAAGCCAAACCTTCATACCAAAACCGCTAACCGCTACACACCGCCTACATTGTTGTCACCATATTAGCTATCGTCATAGTCAACAAAGCTACTATAACTAACGTGTTAGTTTACCCAGCATCCAGCCCATTAGAATGTAACATTTCCTGATACCCACTGCAAGTTCAGTCGGGCCTGTTTTTACCTCATGCTTTTCATGAGAATAGCACACAAGCAACAACAGTGTGCCCTACTCCATTTCTCTGGTTATCTATGGAGATTAGCATCTCCGTTTTGATTCTCTGCTGTTTGCATCCCTGTAGATAAGGAGCTTTGGGGATGTGCTGCGCCCCACTCCTTCAGAAACTAAATCGCTGATTCACAGCAATTTAGTTTGATATCTTTACTGTTATTCTACAATGTAGAAAATAGTACAAAATAAATAAAAACCCTGGAATGAGTAGTTGTGCCCAAACGTTTGACTGGTACTGTAGCTAGATAAGTTTTTTTTTTTAAATACAATGAAATAGCTCTCTCTCTGTCGCTTTCCTTCATGTTTGAATTATTTTACTGTTTAACTATTGTCTTTCTCTCTCTTTGAGTCAGACACCAAATGTTGTGCACTGCATTGCTAGCAAGCTGAGGCTTATGCTGTCAGTACTAGATTCAATCTCTGATCCTTTGATTAGTTGAACATGTCAGTTCATGCTGCAAGAGCTCTGATAGGTTGGAGGACGTCCTCCGGTAGTTGTCAAAATTACTGTGTAAATCTATGGAAGGGGATGAGTACCATGCACCTCCTCGACAATGTGCCCAGAGGAGGACGGAAACTCGCTGTCCTCCGGCTACACCATGGTGCTACCCCAGAGAGTTCTGTAGACCGTCATTGCAATTGTTATTATTATTGAATCAATTATTTGGTGATGTGAATATACTTTTTTATTAAATTCACTGATGATGGTCCTCCCCTTCCTCTTCTGAGGAGCTTCCACTGGTGGACAGAGCAGAGGTCTGGAAGCATGCTGATATCTGAACAGGTCATTGCATCATCATTACGTGTAGTTTAACTTCTAGAGTTAGGTCAATGTACAAGGGTAGTGTAACTGTTACAGTAACCATGTAAACAAAAAATGCACAGTTGAAATGAGAACAATTATTTCCATGTCATCCCCTGCTGCTGATTTATCACATAGGTTCCCTGGAACTCAGCTGCGCTCCATCCACTTTGTTTTGCACTCACATATCCACACACATAGCACAATCACTGTGCCCTAACACTGACACACACACACACCAGTGGACACTCTTTAGGGGAGGACCATCCTCCTCAGTGAAATTTCATAAAAATAAAAATTTTTTAGATAAAACTATACTAAATATAATATGTAATTTATTAAAATAAACTGTTTTGCAATGAAGGTCTACAGTAGCGCCATGGTGTAGCCAGAGGACAGCTAGCATCTGTCCTCCTCTGGCTACATTGACTTCAATACAAAATCTTGGAAGCTCGTAGGCCTCACCAGCTTCCATAGACATACATGGTAATTATGACCACTTCCGGAGGACGTCCTCCAACCAATAAAGCTTTTGCAGTGTGAACTGACATGTTGTCCACCCAATCAAAGAATTATGATCAAATAATTAGCCTAGAGTGTTGTATTGGGATTGTGCCACAGACAATTATGGGGGTTCTATGCGTTGAGAAGCTTGGTGACATTGTTGGAAAGATAAGCATTTTTTGGATATTTGTCACACCCTGATCTGGTTCACTTGTGATTGTCTCCACCCCCTCCAGGTGTCGCTTATTATCCCTGTGTTTACTGTCTCTCAGTTCATCTTGTTTGCAAAGTCAACCAGTGCTGTTCCTTGCTCCTTTTTTTCCCCGTCTCTGTTTCTAGTCCTCCTGGTGTTTACCCTTGCCTGTCCTGACTCCGACCCGCATGCCTAACCACTCTGACGTTTCTGACTACCAGCCTGCCTTGTACTGTTTTGGACTCAGATCTGGTTTCTGACCCCTGCCTGGCCTGACCTTGAGACTGCCTATCGCCTGGTACTGTTTGGACTCTGACCTGGTTAATGAACTCTCGCCTGTCCCCGACCTGCCTAATACCTATGTTATAACAAATATCAGAGCTCAACCATCTGCCTCCTGTGTCTGCATTTGGGTCTCGCCTTGTGCCCTTATAAATTATTTAATTCAAATTATTTTTTAAAATTACAGGAGACGGAGAAGGTATATTCTAAATTGTTTTAAGTCCAGTTAGTGCAATGTATTAAAAATGTTCTTGCTAACTTCAGAAGGTAGATATCTCCCAGCATCAATATCGATATAAGAGCAACGTCAACTTACCAACACTACGACCAGGAATACGACTTTCCCGAAGCAGATCCTCTTTTTGGTCCACCACCCAGGAGAATGGATCAGATCCCAGCCGGGGACCCAAAACAACGGCGCCGCAGAAGGGGCAGATGGAGTGGTCTTCTGGTCAGGCTCCGTAAACGGGCACATCGCGCACCGCTCCCGAGTACACTACTCGCAAATGTCCAGTCTCTTGACAACAAGGTAGACGAAATACGAGCAAGGGTTGCCTTTCAGAGAGACATCAGAGATTGTAATGTTCTCTGTTTCACGAAAACATGGCTCACTCGGGATACATTATCAGAGTCGGTACAGCCACCTGTTTTTTTTCACGCATCGCGCAGACAGAAACAAACATCTCTCTGGTAAGAAGAAGGGCGGGGGTGTATGCCTTATGATTAACGAGACGTGGTGTGATCATAACAACATATGATTAACGAGACGTGGTGTGATCATAACAACATACAGGAACTCAAGTCCTTTTGTTCACCTCAAATGCCGACAGCATTATCTACCAAGAGAATTCTCTTCGATTATAATCACAGTCGTGTATATCCCCCACAAGCAGACACATCGACAGCCCTGAAAGAACTTGGAAACCACATATCCTGAGGCTGCATTTATTGTAGCTGGGGATTTTAACAAGGCTAATCTGAAAACAAGGCTCCCCTGTCAGGCTGTATCACCACCTGGTAAATGCTCCGCTCACAAACGTAAGGCTCTCCAGATGGTAGTGAGGTCTGCACAACGAATCACCGGGGGCAAACTACCTGCCCTCCAGGACACCTACAGCACCCGATGTCACAGGAAGAACAAAAATATCATTAAGGACAACAACCACCCGAGCTACTGCCTGTTCACCCCGCTATCATCCAGAAGGTGAGGTCAGTACAGGTGCATCAAAGCTGGGACCAGGAGACTGAAAAACAGCTTCTATCTCAGGGCCATCAGACTGTTAAACAGCTGTCACCAACATTGAGTGGCTGCTGACAACATACTGACTCAAATCTCTAGCCACTTTAAAAATTTAAAATTGGATGTAATAAATGTATCACTAGCCACTTTAAACAATGCCACTTTATATAATGTTTACATACCCTACATTACTCATCTCATATGTATATACTGTGATCTGTACCATCTACTGCATCTTGCCTATGCCGTTCACCATCGCTCTTCCATATATTTTCATGTACATATTCTTATTCATTCCTTTACACTTCTGTGTATAAGGTCGTTGTTGTGAAACTGTTAGATTACTTGTTAGATATTACTGCATGGTCAGAACTAGAAGCACAAGCATTTCGCTCCACTCGCATTAATTAACATCTGCTCACCATGTGTATGTGACAAATACAATTTGGTTAACCTCTCTAGGGTATGTTGGATGCTAGCATCCTATCTGGCCAACATCCAGTGAGATTGCAGAGCGCCAAATTCAAATACAGAAATGCTCATTATAAAAATTCAGAAAAGGAAACATATTTTACATAGGTTTAAAGATTAACTTCTTGTTCATCCAACCACGGTATCAGATTCAGACTTTTCGGCGAAAGCATACCTAGCCCAGAACATACCTAGCCCAGAACATACCTAGCCCAGTTGACAAATTATTACAAACAGTAACCAGCCAAGCAGAAGCGTTACAAAACTCAGAAATAGAGATGCAATTAATCCCTTACCTTTGATGATCTTCATATGGTGGCACTCAGAAGACATACATTTTGTTCGACAAAGTCTCTTTATATCCAGAAACCTCAGTTTTGTTTGCGCGTTTTCTTCAGTAATCCACAGGCTCAAAAGCAGTCAAAACAGGCAGACAAAAAAATCTACATTTTATCCGTAAAGTTCATAGAAACATGTCAAACGATGTTTATATTCAATCAATCCTCAGGTTGTTTTTAGACTAAATGATCTATAATATTTCAACCGGACAATAACGTCGTCAATATAAAAAGGTAAACAAGAAATGCACTCTCTCGGGATTGCGCATGAAAAAGCTCTGTGACACGTAAGGGTCCACTCATTCAGACTAGTCTTACTCCCTAGGAACTACAAATTGAGTCCTAGGTCAATGGATACTGTAATGTCATTGAACAGAAAACTACAAAACGAACAACAACAAAAATACTTTAGGGATTTTTCTCAGGTTTTTGCCTGCCAAATCAGTTATGTTATACTCACAGACACTATTTTAACATTGTTACTCCAAGAAATGTTAAGACCAGCCACAAATGTTAAGTTTAATTACATTCAGTTTTGGAAACTTTAAACTTTTCTATCCAAATATACCAGTTATATGCATATCATATCTTCTGGGCCAGAGTAGCAGGCGTTTTAATTTGGGCATGCTTTTCATCCAAAATTCCGAATGCTGCCCCCTACCCTAGAGAGGTTAACAGGGAGCCTTTCATCAAGCCGCCTGTAATGCTGGCCTTGCCTTCAAGAAGAAGAGTCTGAGACTTTTTTGGGCACGCAAGAATGTGCTTTTAGAGGACACAACGAGTGGGAAAGTACAAGGCGCTTGCAGAGGTAATTGCACATTATGATGCTTCACTTGCTGAACATATTGAACTTTCAACTGTCTTTTCTGAAAAGACAGTTATCTGCTAAAACAATTCTGAATGATTTGATAGTATCCACCTCATCATCCATTAAATGTTAGATAAAAAGAGGTTGACACAGCACATTTTTTCACATACAGTCAAGTAGGCTTTCCACTTTCCTCCTGTATTTATTTAGCAAAGATGATAACATATAATCACTCCGGACAGACAGAAGCAAAAACAAATGTAATAAATGTTGCAGCAGCCTAGGTTCACCTGAACATGAGAAATCTGACATGCTGTATGGGATGAAAACGAGACTATTTTTCAGTCTGATCAATTGTAGGCTAGTAATAAGAGCAGCTGCATACTGCCTATGTGCCCTGTCCAGCTGGTCAGGGTAACTAATTGATAACATTATGGATTTATAGTACATTTGTGTGTCAGTAGAAAATGTGAATGTGATCAAATTTAGTTTAAAATTGGGCCTATATGATTTTAATCCACAATTATTAACTGGCATTAATCAATCAACAAAATAGGGATGACAGATGTGACTAAATGTTTTATAAGGACTACAGTTGCATAGGCCTGCATGATGTAAACATGGTTAAAGCAAGCTCAGCCCTGTGAGTTCTATTGTCTACCAGTCTGGGTAGAGGAAATCCCCCCTCCTAATCAAATTGACATATCATTTATATGAACACATATAAGGTAGCTGCAGTTTGACAGGGTTTTAATCCCCCCCCCAGGGCCAGGAGTTTTTTTCCAGGTTTTCTTTAAAACCATGTGACCTGATTAGGAAAAACTGATCCCATCAAAGTTCTTATAAAACATTTTTACAACTGATTAATCACTGTAATACCTTGTAGCATCCAGAATTTTCCTAGTTAGGTTAACATATAAGGCAAGGCCCCAGGGTGTAAAAAATTGCCCCACCACTTTGGGACCTACTGTGCCACCAGTCTGCTTGCAGTTGTCAGTTATGGTCAGGTATGTGGATGATCAGGGCTTTATTCACGGAATGTTTCTTGGGCTACTTTGATGTGTCAAGTGGGCGAGATGAGCAGTCTATGTTTGACATTATGCATTTTGAGATGTCTGTGAGTTTAACTTCATAGATAAATGTGGTTGTCCAAACCTACGATGGCACAACTTTAATGGAATGTATCTGCTATTTGTGTTTACAGCTACAGTATGTCCCCTCTTGTTCCCTGATTAAGAGGTGAGGACTACTCCACTCCACTACCATTGTCAATTTTCTCCTGACATGAATTGAAGCCACGTTGAAGCCACAAATGTTTTCCTTCCAAGCACTGTGAGTACCCCTTTCAAATTTTTCTCATTACTGTACTCCTTGCATGGACTAACTAATTCTTAGCTCTTTTGTCTAACTGTGTAGTGTGTTATGTTATTGTTTTTGTCTTCCAAGTCAAATCCTGTCCTTGTCAAGCCTCTGAATACCTCAACTTATACCTCATCCCTTTCCAACACTGTATAAGTAGCCCTCTTGATTCCATTCACAATAATATTCTACAATACATGTATTTATTAAACGCTTTGTTAAAATAATTAGTCTTTGACGGTTTTTGAAACACACTTTTGTCGTCTCCGTGCGTTCCGCGCCTATAATGTGGGTCTCCCAAACTTCTAAATTTTCCAAGTCTCCAGCCTCCACTGACACACACCTAGCACAGAGCAGCCACTAAACAATGCAGCAAACACTGCATGCCACAAACAGCTGCCACCTTCTGCTGGGGCTCCAGAGAGAGAGAGGGAGAGAGGGTTGGGTGTAGGACACGGAGCATCAGACACACCACACGCTCCACTCCTCTGTCCCAAACCCCCAGCCGAACCCCCAGCTGAGGGGTAAGCAATCTGAATAATTTCTTAACGCAGTGCTGAATGAATGTGTATCAACAGATAGGGGTATTATTGGAAGTGTTGTTCAAACGTCAGTCTGCCTTAGTTACTAAAGAGCACATTGCTTTATTTGATTTGAGTGCTTTCAGTTTTCAGTTTAGAAAAAATAATTGTTTTAAGTAACTGTTTGGAGCACTGGTAGTAGCCGCACTGTGCAAATTGTGTCTGATTGTGTGCGCATATGTGCACCCATGTGTGTGCGTGTGTGTGCAGACATGTGTGTACTGTGTGTGTGTGCACTATACTTGTGGTTGTGTGTGTGTGTTGGAACAACACTTCTGCTGAGAGTAACAATAAAGTGTAGCTCAATGTGAAGCACTCACTCAGCAACTTTAATGCTGGCGCCGCGAACAAAGGGGTCAGAGCTTACAGAAATTTCACTTCTCCGCATCGATATTCACAGCTTCTCTGGGGCAATGAAAACCTGACCAAAGTTATTAAAAAAAAGGGGATCTGTTATTTTTTTGGTATGCATGAGCCAACTCAGCCAAGCGAATGCACTGTGTTGCACATTACACATCTTCGACCTCTAAATCTCAGTGTAAAACAGCAACGGCTTTAACAGCTCAACTCTGTATTAATTCAGTATTCCGAATCAAAACCACTGAAGTCAGCTCAGGTTTATTACAGCTAATGCACCATCTGTTTGTTTCACACAGGGCAATAACTCATTAAAATGGAGGAGGCAAATAATAGCATGTCTCATCATGTCTTCAGGATCAGGACCCACAAGGTACTATTATCTATTCTACACAGAACCACTATCTACTCCAGTGGCGGCGAGGAGGAGAACTGAGGGAGGCCAGGTAGGTAGTTCAGAGGCCTCTTTCCAAAGAAAAGGCTTGAGTAAAAAAATAGGGTTCTAGACACTTCTAAGAGTGTTGCTTTCAGGAATTGTCCGATGTTACACAAGCTGAGAAATACATTGCTATAACAGGCTATAAACTAGTCCCATACCTACAAATGTAGTACAATTCACACAACCATCAATTTTCCTCTCCTTCAAACACTAAATGCTATCTACATTGCCAATGTGAATGTGGTACATACCACAGTCAATCCACCTTCACCCATCTAGACATTGCATGCCAACCCCAATTTTCTTATGTTATGGCAGTTAAAATTGCAGTTCACTTTACAATGATGGATGCATAAATCCAACAACGATTTGACACAACTGTTTTCAAAGCATTTGTGACAATATGAAAGAAAAGCCTTGATTTGAATGGTTGACAGTGGTTGTGTCCCAAATGAAATTGGGACAGTTCTATGGGCCCTGCTCAAAAGTAATGCCACAAATTGTGAATAGAACTCCATTTAGGACAAACAGTGTTTCAACTTCACAAAGCTCCTCTCACATCTCATTATGAAGGTCACAACTCTCTATTAAGACCTGTGTGGGAGAGCTGTCTGCTACAGAGACTGATAAATACAGTACATTGGCCACTTTTAGAAGTGAACCAATAATGCACAGTAATCCCTTTCCTCACACAATTATCTTCTCCATTATTGCCTTGTGTATTAAAAAGATGGGTGGGTGTGTCGGATGAGTGAGTGTATGATCGGGAAAAATAAAAAAAAATGCTCTCCCATCTCCCCTCGATTGCACTTCATTTTGAAAAGGCACTTGTGAATGTGATGTGTAAATGCTTTATGTGAGCACCTCTTGTAATACAATGTAATGCTCCATATCCATCCACTGCAATACAGTATGAGTGTTTTGAAATCCCTTTCCTGTCATTTTTTGCTAAGCTTAGCTAATTAAAATGTATTATAAAAGCTAAAAATATACATTATGAATAATGGAACAACAGATATGTACTTTAAATGAGTGTTTTCCTATTATTAGCAAGGTAAATTCTGCATTTCTTCAGTTATCTCTGAGCAAGAATAAACTCAAACTAAACTATAATAAAGTGTTTCGCTCTTGTTTTTTTTATTGAAAAGAGATAACTGACATCAACCGACATCTTCTGTCTATTGATGTTCTTCAAAACTGTTAGAAAATGTTTTAGAGTCAGACTATCCACAGAGCAGAAATGTGCTCTCCAGTGCCCACAGATGTACTGTACTGGGCTCCTCTATTCTGTCCCAAAGGATAATTTGGAGAGCAATTTGGAAAGAAAGACACACTGCTCTAATCTGCTGCAGTCTCTCAGTGAAACCACTACGTGCAATACAGTACAGTAGGAGATGCACGATACCAGACCTGGGTTCAAATATTATTTTAAATCTTTAAAATACTTTTCAATATTTGCTCTAGCCTGCCAGAGTGCCAAATGGGTGGGTTTTACAGTTTTGGGACAATTAAATTGGTCCATTAGGCCATGGAAGCTCAATCAAGCCCAGATAAAGTATTTGACATAATATTTGAACTGCACTGAAAGCCCAAGCAGCAGAGCCTTCCTGAAGTCAGCAAGTGGAGAAACTCGACAAGTCTGACAACGCATAATACATGGGATTTCACAGCCCTGTACTACATATACAGTGGGGAAAACAAGTATTTAGTCAGCCAACAACTGTGCATGTTTTCCCACTTAAAAAGATGAGAGGACTGTAATTTTCATCATAGGTACACTTCAACTATGACAGAGAAAATTAGGGAAAAAAATCCAGAAAATCACATTGTAGGATTTTTAATGAATTTATTTGCAAATTGTCTGTCAAATAACATTTGATTTGTAGTGTTAGCTGGCGAGGCTAGATAGCTGGTTAAAATAGCTATCGTTAACTGGCAGGCTAGATAGCAGGCTAAGATAATGTTGACTGCATATAACATTCTTCGATAAGTTGTTAGATGTATTTCAAAGACGTTGGTTTACTTTAATATAGCTGTAAGCTAGGCATTGGTAGCAACTGGCTGACTCATGAAGTGCTAATGTAACGTCAGCAGGCTGGTAGGACTAACGTTAGCAGGCTAGCAGGGCTAATGTTTGCAGGCTCGTTGGCTAACAACTTTGCAAGCTGATTTGTAACAATATATTCCTAAAGTATTTGATTGTATGTTGGCTGAAAATGTTATTGAAACCAGTAGTCATGAGTGCAAACAATTTGGTTGAATTGGAAGTCACACATTTGAAGTTATTTCTGTTGGAGTTAACATTATAGGGAATGCGCTGGTTTTCCGGGTCCTCCATATTATGTCACACCCCGCAATGACTTTGGCATTCTTCTGAATTCTGACCAGTCGGTTTTATGTAAGAATTTGAAAAACAGAAAAGTGAGGTGTAACTTTGTATTTGGCCTTTTGATTCCATCACAGGAGCCAGGCTCAGCCAATCAGAATTAGTTTTTCCCCCTCACAAAACAGCTTTATTACACACAGAAATTCTCCTCAGTTTCATCAGCTGTCCGGGTGGCTGGTCTCAGAAGATCCTTAAGGTGAAGAAGCCAGATGTGGAGGTGGTCATGAGCTGGCGTGGTTACACATGGTTGTGAGGCCGGTTAGACGTACTGCCATATTCTCTAAAACAACGTTGGATGCTTATGGTAGGGAAATTAACATTAAATTATTTTACAACAGCTTCTTCAAAACTTGATTAATCTGTGGCATTATGTTGTATAACAAAACTGCACATCTTAGAGTGGCCTTCTATTGTCCCCAGCACAAGGTGAACCTGTGTAATGACCATGTTGTTTAACCAGCTTCTTGATATGCCGCACCTGTCAGGTGGATGAATTATCTTGGCAAAGGAGAAATGCTCACTAACAGGGATGTAAACACATTTGTGCACAATATTTGAGAGAAATAAGGTTTTTGTGTAATATTTGAGAGAAATAAGGTTTTTGTGTGTACGGAACTTTTCTGCGAACTTTTATTTCAGTTAATTTATATTATAAAAATATATAATGAACACTCCTTAACTATCTTGTGTACCTGTTTAAAAAACAACATTGCCCATATTCCCTTCTCTCTCCATTCGATAGGTTATATGAATATGAAGGCTATGCTTCATCGTTTTACGCATAACCTTCTCCCGTGATAATTTTATCAAAAAGTTATTTGAATAGAGAGAGAGAGAGAGAGAGAGAGAAAGAAATATCAATAGCCTGTAGAAATGACAAGTCTTAATCAAGTTTAAGCTTATTAAGAAATAAATTATCCATGTGGGCTGGGAAAATCCCTTCAAGCAAGGTTGAAAACCAAATGGCCAATAACCTATCCTCATTCCTCCCACTAGCCTATCACAAAAGCTTTAAGCCAAGTTCAAGTTATTAAGAGTCGCTTATTTCCCAAATATTCTAGCCTACCTAAATATGGTTCTCAATCAGGGACAATGATTGACAGCTGCTTCTGATTGAGAACCATACCAGGCCAAACAGAAATAGAAAATCATATACAAACTAACATAGACAACCCACCCAACTCACGCCCTAACCATACTAAAACAAAAGACAAAACAAAGGAACTAAGGTCAGAACGTGACATATAGCCTAAGCCTAGGCATAAGCTATTCTCAATCGCAGTTTTATGTTAGACACAGTAGATTGATCAAACAATATTTTTTTCTTCTAATTATTTTATGAGGCAAATAAAGTTATTATTATTCAGTTCTGAAGACGGTAGACTGCTTCTATCCAGCCCATGATGTCATCATGGTAAGACAGCCCATTCTTCATCAGACAGCCAACCCTCCAGCACACCACACATCAGACACACATGAACCTGCTCCATGCTGAAGCTCCTCCACCAGAAAGGAATATTAGAAAACATTTGCCTTTTTCCTTTTGGTAGGCCGTCATTGTAAATAAGAATTGGTTCTTAACTGACTTGCCTAGTTAAATAAAGGTTCAATTAAAAAACATTAACGTTCCAATCATAGTGTAAAGGCAGGTGAGCTGGTTTTACTCATTTGGCAATTTTTTGGTGTTCTGTGGTGGAAAACTGAGTTAAAACATTTCTAACAATTTCATTTTTTTTGTGAGTCTTGCATTCAATTGCCACTCCCTGTTGAACACAACAAGCACCCATTCTCCCTATAACATGGGGATTTATGGTTGATTTAAGATGAAATCGTCAACCCTGTTACTTTATTTGGCACTTAATAGGCACATACTACAGTCTATTTTTATTTAAACTCTTGAGATGAGAAAACATGCTTTTTTTTATTTAGTTGAACATGTTCTTCATGACAGAATGTTAGAATTAGGTCAATGTAAAAAAATAAAATTGACCAAGTTACACTTCAGTACACCTCTCTAATTAGTGGAAGACTCACAGCCAGGCAGGCAGCTACTTTTTGGAGCATCTCATCTGTAGCTTGGTGAGCCCCTGCCACTGCCAAGGTCGGAGCTGTGGCACCAAACAATGGGTGCCAGTATTCACATGGTGTGCGACCGCTGGGCTAGGAAAGGCACTGAGTACACCCCTCCGGTGTGTTAGGATAGTGACTCAGAGGCAGGCAGTCCAAAAAAAATAAAAACTATCTTTAAAAAGAAACAATACAGTGCAGTACATTACTGTTTTTTAATTGCAGCGTACCTCAATACTGCTCCTTAAACAACATCTTCTTAAATGATTTTGCCTCTATTTGTTAGCTAACATTTACAAAGCTTACACAAGAATGAGCTTTTTAGCACAAATTGGAAAATATTTATCTGGTTGATTGGTCCTGGGAAAATTGCCAAATCAGCACATTTAAAAGTAAGTAATGCCATACCTGTTTGAAACATCCTAATAGGACATTTCTCCAACGCACTCCAAACGAGTCATTGCCCGTTCTACTATAGTCAGGGTTTGTATCTGTAAGCGATACAATCAGTAGCACCACTACCTGTGCTTGTTTGTATGCGTGTGTGTCTGTGGTTCCTTGTGTGCATGTGTTTGTTTGCTTGTTGTGCCATGTGTGCGAGGCCATGGCTTTGTCAGTTAAGTGCTGAGTGTACCCTAGCTCTTTCCATGGCGATATGCTTTGGTGCACCCTGTGAAACATTGCTGAATTCAATTACATGGTGGCGAGACTCCCTGACAAGAGCTCACTCTTGTTTCAATCACCCCACAGCTGGATACCAGGAGGCAGAAAAGTGGCGGCCCAGAAGAGTCCCCGGATGTGTCCCAAATTCCCTATATAGTGCACTACTTTTGACCAAAGCCCAGAGGTCCCTGGTGCACTACGTAGGGCATAGGGTGCCATTTGGCACACAGCCTCCATGTTCACAGTGGGCCAGGCCAGCCAGTTGCTGTGTGATAGGTCAATGAGCCATGCAGTGGCACCAAGAGGGGGCACGGTGGTGGCAGAGAGGTACCAGCGGGAGCAGAAGGCTACCCAATCACCCCCATCAGCAGTTCAGGTCTGATCTGTCTCAGCGGCAGAAAACAGAGCTAGGCTAGGCCTGGAGATCACAACAGTGCAATAGAGTAGACTAGAGAAAGTCAGAAGAGAACAGAGGAGTGGTTTGTGAATAGAAGAGAAACAAAGGGATGTATAGGAGCTATTGATGCTTTTTCTAGGAGTTTCAACATTTATTGACAGTTTCTTATTATTGACAGTTTCTTTGGAGTTTTTTTTTTTTTTGGTGCAGTCTTCAGAGGTTAGGGGTTATGTCAATGGTTCAACAGAAACAATAAACACGAAGGACCAGGCATTATCAGGCATGGGTTTATGTCAAAGGCAAAAACCTCAGAGAGCGATACTTCAGAGTCTTACATAACAAACTATCATTATCTGTACTGCACAAGTACACTCTCAATGTGTGCTTTTGGGCTGACTCGTGTTAAGAGAGTACTGTGCACACTGCAATGTACCCATCACACTGATCGCCACTCCACTCTCTCAGGGCCTTGCTGCCAGTACACCGACTAGGGATGAAGCTCTAGACTAATAAAACAAACACCATCAATCATCATGATTGCCAGGCTTTTCATTGGGTTCATAATTTCCCCATGAAAAAGAGCCTTTGTCTATAGCCGTTCAGCTGTACAGATCATTTAAGGCAGTAATCAGGCATGTTATTACTTCACATGGATAATTAATGAGCAGGGGATAGGAGCATACCATATGGGGTAATGTGGGATCCGACATGGGTTCAAATACTATTTGACATTTTTGAGTGTTTGCTCTAGCCTGCCTAGAACACCTGATTAATGAGTGGGGTGGGGTTTATGGTTACAGAAATAGTATTTGAACCCGGGTCTGAGGGGAAAACCTTGTTTGTCAAGCCCCTTGTTCTGTATTTCCACCTCTCTTTCTTCATGTTCTCCCTCTCTTTGTCTCTTGTCAACAACGTTGCATATATCCTTCTTCCCTCGAGGCTGTTATGTCTGGAGTGAATGAGCGGAGGCATGTCCTGGAGGAGGCCACATCATTTAACAGCCATTCCCCTGAGATCCCTGAGGGAACTCTCTTTTTATGTACCCTGCGTTACCTATAAGGCCTCATTCTATTTCAGAAGTGTTATGATGATTTATGGGCGACCCTACTCTGGGATGTTGTGATGATAACGCAAACATGCCACACAAGTCACAGGACTCTGACGAGAACAGAGTGACAGTGAGAAATACAGGGGGGCATTAAATGAAGATATTGCTGGGGAAAAGGATAGACAGATTATTTGTTGTATGGGGGACCACAGCACAAATTTTACAACAACAGACAGTGTAGGGCAGCAATCCAAATTATTTTAACACACGCCAATCCCCTTCTTTTGAAAGCCGCTTCAATATGGACCAACAAAACACGAGTTTGACTCTTAGAATTCTACCAGCACTCTGTTGTGATGTAAACAAGATTTACTTTTCCCTCATCTGAATGTGACGTCACCGCTTGAGTCAGTCTAGTTAGCTTCCTCTGCCAAACGTGAGAGAACTGATTCTGATGAATGCCAAGATGGCTAAAAGGCCAGAGCTGCGCTAGTTTTTCCTCCAATAAATAATTCCCAAAAGATTCATGCATACTGTATATCAGTGTCCTCCTTCTCAGATAATGTGGATATCCAGGCAGTTCTACCGGTTCAATCTCCCTCCCTTCCTTCTCTGTCCATTTATCTATCAGTGCTTGGCCCTAACCGTTAGCTGCATATCAGGTCTGGGCACCGGGCTAATCTCCTGTCCCAGAGCCCCAGCCGGGCTCCAGCAGCAATCTGAGGCTGGCCAGCATGCCCATTACCCCAGACATACTGTCGTCTGGCACACACTGCAGCCTGCCTCCCTGACCGCAGAAAGAGACGGCTGGCAACGGGCCCATCTGTAGCTGCTCACAGAACAGCAGTTTGCAGGTCAGGTCCATGACTCGGGTTCAAATAGTGTTCATTTATTTCAAATATTTTAGATTGAGGTTGATTGAGCTGGCCTGGCATGACAGGGCCAATCATTGTCTTTACGTCAGATCGAGTCACTCTTTTGCAGCGCTCGTCCCGCAACCGATCTGTTCTGTAGGATGTGAAACTCATCCTAAAATTGTAGGATTCCCAAGCATCTGCCATGAAAAAAAAAAAAAAAAAAAAATGTTTTATATCACCGTGCTCTCGTACGACTCACTATGAAATTATTACACACGTTGTGGCTGGGGGGGTCAAGGTGTGGAGGGGGGTGACGCGGAATGTAGTTCCAGTGCAGGAACATCAATCAGCGGAAATTTCAGAGCGCCACCTATAGTTTTCGATAAAACTCAAACTTTCATTAAAACACACATGCAAGGTACTGAATTAAAGCTACACTCGTTGTGAATCTAGCCACCAAGTCAGATTTGTAAAATGCTTTTCGGCGAAAGCATGAGAAGCTATTATCTGATAGCATGCACCCCCCCAAAATACCAGAACGTCACCTGAACAACAGATTTTGAGGTACCCGGCGCTACACAAAACGCAGAAATAAAATATAAAACATTCATTACCTTTGACGAGCTTCTCTGTTGGCACTCCTATATGTCCCATAAACATCACAATTGGGTCTTTTTCCCGATTAAATCCGTCATTGTATACCCAAAATGTCATTTCATGAAGGCCAGTCTGATCCAGGAAAATTCCCCTTTACAAGAAGCAAAGTCACTTATTAAAATTACAAAAGTTGCCTATAAACTTTTACAAATCACTTCAAACTACTTTTCTAAACCAACTTGAGGTATTAATAAACGTTAATAATCTATCAAATTGATCACGGGGCGATCTGTATTCGATAGCAGCAAGTCTTGAAATCATCCTCCATGTTTACACTTTCATAACATCCTGCGGTGCGCCGCAAGACAGGAAGTGCCTATACGTCATCTAACCAAGGATAAAGCAGCCATAAAATGCCAGTACTGGCGACATCGTGTGGAAGCTGTAGGCATTGTAATGGGATCCTCATTTTTTTTTCTGTCGCCTTAGACAATACATTGACTGGCGGATGAATATTTTTTGTGTTTTTGGTGAACAGTTTTCCCTGGGATTTTTACTCCTAAACACGTTCTATCATAGCCACAGACACGATTTAACCAGTTTTAGAGACTTCAGAGTGTTTTCTATACACACATACTTATCATAAGCATATACTATATTCCTGGCATGAGTAGCAGGACGTTGAAATGTTGCGCAATTTTTTACAAAAAGCTGCGAAAATTCGCATCATCCCTAACAGTTAATATACTTTTTGAACAGGTAGAGTTCCAAGTGCTTTCGGAAGATGGGCGGGGCCTCTGCTGTCCTGTCTTCTTAGGGAAGCTGGTTCCACCATTGGGGTGCCAAGACAGAGTGGCCAAGAGACTAGGTGGCAGAACAGAGTGCTCGGGTTGGGGTGTAGGGTTTGAGCATAGCCTGAAGGTGTGTGGAGGAGTGGGGTGACTTGGGAAGGTTGAAAACCAGGCAGGCTGCAGCATTCTGGATAAGTTACAGGGGTTTGAAGGCACACGCTGGTAGCCCAGCCAACAGTGAGATGCAGTAGTCCATATGGTAGATGACAAGTCCCTGAATTATGACATGCACCGTTTCCTGTATTAGTCAGGGTCATATTCCACGGATGTTGTAGAGCCTGAACCTGCAGGAGTAAGTTACTGCTGTGATGTTTGCAGAGAATGACTGTTGTCCAGGAACAAGCCAAGATTATTTGCATTCTGGGAGGGTGACACTGTGGAGTGGTCAACCGTGATGGATAGGTCTTTGAGCATGCAGGCCTTTTCGGAAGGAAGAGCAGCTCCATCTTGTCGTGTTTGAGCTTGAGGTGGTGGGCCGACATCCAATTTGAGATATCTGCCAGGCACGCAGAGATGCGTGTTGCCACCTGGGTGTCAGAAGGGGAGAAGGAAAAAAGTAGTTGAGTGTCATCCGCATAGCAATGATAGGAGAGACCATGTGAGGATAAGACGGAGCCGAGTGATTTGGTGTATAGAGAGAAGAGGGCCTATAACCGAGCTCTGGGAGACACCAGTAGTGAGAGTATGTGGTGCAGACATAGATCCTCTCCACATCTCCTGGTAGGAGCGGTCTGCCAGGTAGGATGCCATATAAGAGTGTGCAGAGCCTGAGATCCCAGCCCTGAGAGGGTGGAGAGGAGGATCTGATGGTTCACGGTATCAAAGGAAGCAGATAGATCTAGGAGGATGATAACAGAGAGAGAGTCAGCTTTGGCAGTGCAGAGAACCTCCATAACACAGAAAAGAGTCTTGGTTGAGTGACCCACCTTTAAGACTGACTGGTTAGGGTCAAGAAGATCATTCTGAGAGAGATAACGAGAGAGATGATCAGAGACAGCACATTCAAGTGTTTTGGAAAGAAAATAAAAAATATACCGGTCTATAGTTTTTGACGTCAGATGAGTCAACTGCTGTTTTCTTGAGGAGGGGAGTGACGCAGGCCATTTTGAAGTCAGAGGGGACGCAGCAAGTGGTCAGGAATGAATTGATGAAGGAAGTGAGGTATGGGAGAAGGTCTCCAGAGATGGTCTGGAGAAGGGAGGAGGGGATGGGGTCGAATGGGCAGGTTCTCGGGCGGCCAGACCTTACTGGTCGCAGGATTTCATCTGGAAAGAGAGGGGAGAAAGGGTGTAGGTTAGTTATGTGTGGACTCAAAAGGCTGAATGAATGAAGAGCGGATGTTGTCAACCTTCTTTTCAAAGTGGTTGACAAAGTTGTACACAGAGAGCGAGAAGGGAGGTGGAGAAGGTGGAGGAGGTGGAGGGTTGAGGAGAAGGTAGAAAAGAGTTTCATAGGGTTAGAGGGAGAAACTTGAAATTTAGAGTGATATAAAGTGGCTCTATCAGCAGATACAGAAGAGAAAGTAGAGAGTGAAAGGATGATAGGTCCTCCGGAAGTTTAGTTTTCCTCCATTTTCGTTCAGCTGCTCGCAGACCTGTTCTGAAAGCTCGCGATAAGTCACTCAGCCACGGAACATGGGGAGGGCCGAGTCGTCCGAGTGGAAAGGGTACAGTGCGAGTCAAGGGAGGAGTAGGGTCGAATAGGCATAATAAGAAGATAGGAGGGAGAAGGATTTGGCCGAAGCGGGAGATGATAGGATAGAAGAGGAGAGAGTAGTGGGAGAGAGAGAGAGCGAAGATTGTGACTGCACATGACCATCTGGGCTGAATGACTAGGGTTGGAGGAAAACGAGACAGAGAAAGAAACAAAGTAGTGATCAGAGGCCTGGAGGGGGATTGCAGTGAGATTAGTATATGAACAGCCTCTAGTAAAGATGAGGTCAAGCATATTGCCTGCATTGTGAGTTGGAGGGGATTTGGAAAGGGTGAGGGCAAACGAGGCAAGGAGGGGAAAGAGAATTGTTAATCAAAGGCCGACGTTGGGAGGTTGAAGTCGCCAAGTACGAAGAGCGGTGGAAATGAGCTTATCAAGGTGTCAAGCTCATTAAGGAACTCTCCAAGGGCACCTGGTGGGCGATAGATGACAACAATGTTAAGCTTGAGTGGACAGCATGGAATTCAAATGAGCAGATGGACAGGTGAGAGAGGGAGAAAGGAGAAGATCTCCAGTTAGGAGAAATGAGTAGCGCTGTGCCACCACCGGGACGAACGGAGCGAACAGGTAAAGAAAACACACATATAGTTGCCAAAGCTACAAAAGAGCAAAATTAGATCATCAGAAAATAACTGGGTAAGATACTCAAGTGAGAGAGTGGTGTGGAGCCTTCCTCTCTTACTTCCTCGAACAATTTCGCAGAACAACTCAGGAGAAGCGTCTTTGTTTTGGTGACGGTCTCAGTTTTTCCGACGAGACCACCACTTACAGCTGCCAATGAGAAGCCAGGGGTGACTGAAATACTAACATTAAATGCTAGCAGAGGTGAAGAACACACCTCCCTGTGCTGAATGTTTAGGACAGGAGAAACCACTCCCCCTCCAATACTGCCACTGATTACTAAAATAAGTCACAAATGGCCCTGCCTGGTTGATGTGTCATCAAACATCTGCAAGTTATGATCAGTCAGCAGTTCACACACCATGTAGGCTACTGGGAAGACAGGCAGCCCTTAAAGTAGATGGCCCTAGCTAGCAAAAATATTTACTTTATATAGGCTCGTTATTGTTATTTTATTGTGTTACTATTTCTTTTTAAAATGGTATTTCTTTCTTTTACTCTGCATTTTTGGGAAAGGGCTCATAAGTATGGCATTTCATGGCAAAGTCTACACATGTTGTATTCACCGCACGTGACAAATATAATTTCATTTAATTGATTTATTGATTGATTTCAACTATACATAAAAGGCATTGATGATTTTCTTTCATCTACTGAAAATGTGCCATGTTAGGAATTCTGTTGGTTCTTGTAAAACTGGATGTAGAGCAGTGGAGGCTCCTCAGAAGAGGAAGGGGAGGACCATCCTACCCAGTGAAATTTAATAAAAATAAAAATTGTGAAACACGAAAAAAAGCTAGCCTTTTTAGATAAAACTATACTATGTTCCCAAATAATTGATTAAAACACACAGTTTTGCAAGGAAGGTCTATAGTAACTTAAACAGCACTCTCTGGGAGAGCACCATGGTGTAGCCGGAAGACAGCTAGCTTCTGTCCTCCTCTGGGTCCATTGACTTCAATACAAAAGCTAGGAGTCTTGTAGGCCTCAACCCCATCCATAGACCTACATGGTAATTATGACCACTTTCGGAGGACGACCTCCAATCAAAGCTTTTGCAGTATGAACTGACATGTTGTCCATCCAATCATAGGATTAGAATCAGACAATTAACCTAATGTGTTGTATTGGGGTTGTGCCACAGAGCATTATGGGGGGGGGGGGTTATGTGTTGATAAGCTTGGTGAGTTGGTGACATTTTTGGATAGAGATTGAAAGGTGATAGTTGAGAATTTTTGGGATATTATTCAATTCAAATTACAGGAGACGGAGGAGGTAGATAAATAGTTCTTGATTTTAGAACTTTGTTTTTGTGTTCAATTAGCGCAATTTTTTTTTCATTTGCCTTGCAAACTTCATTAGCAAGTAGAAGTAGCTACCTAGCTAACTACCAGCTCGAATTTGCAGTTTTCGCTGCCAACGCTACTGAAAATGCTGTTGACTTTTTATTGAAGAACCGATTTCATTCTCTGGGGTACACGGAAAAGGTGCAAATTAAAACCGAGGGCCGACCTCTGCCTGAGATCAGTTTCATGAAGAAGGATGAAAAGTTGAGGGAGTTCAATACCAATTGGTATCAAAAGTATAGCTGGTTAACAAGAAACCTTTCATCAAGCCGCTTGTATTTCTGGCTTGCCTGCTTTTTGGAAAGTCTGAGCCTTGGGTGAAAGGGGGGTACAGTGACCTGAAGAACAAAAATTGTTCAGCTAAATGTGAAAAAAGAGAGTATCTAAAAAAGGGAGCATATAAATGCCCACATCAGATTCAAGCTTCTGGGAAAAAGACGCATCGATCATGATGAAGATCTGTGTATTCAAACTGCGCAACACAACGAGAAAGTAAGAAGAAACAGGGATTTTCTCAAGCAGCTTATCCACACCACTGCGTTTTGATGCATGCAAGTATTGACTTTAAGAGGACATGCCAAGAGAGAAAGTTCCGCTAACAAGGGCAACTACAAGGAGCTTGCAGCGGTAGTTGCACGTTACGATGTTTTACTTGCTGAACATATGGAACTTTTCTATGATGTCGAAATCAATTCAGAATGATTTGATAGCTTCCATCGCGTCATCCATTGAAAGTTAGATTAAAAAGAGAGGTTAACACATGCGTTCAAGTAGGCTTTCCACTTTCCTTCTGTATTTATTTAGCAAAGATAACATATAATCACTCCGGACAGACAGAAGCAAAAACAAATGTAATAAATGTTGCAGCAGCCTAGGTTCACCTGAACATGAGAAATCTGACATGCTGTATGGGATGAAAACGAGACTATTTTTCATTCTGATCAACTGTATGCTACTAATAAGAGCAGCTGCATACTGCCTATGCGCCCTGTCCATCTGGTCAGGGTAAACAAATTGATAATGGTATATAATAGTATATAATAGTATGTATTTATAGTCCATTTGTGTGTCAGGAGAAAATGTGAATGGGATCAAATTTGGTTTATATTCAAAATTGGGCCGTCTAGGCTGCCTATATGTTTTCAATCCAAAATGATTACCTGGAATTAACCAATCAACATAATAGTGATGACTGATGTTAGTACATTTGTTTTATAAAGCCTAAAGTTGCAAACATGCATAAAGCAAGCTCAGCCCTGTGAGTTATATTGTCTATCAGTTGCTGTCTCTGTGTCTGGGTAGAGGAAATCCCCCCCTAATCTAGTCTAAATATGATTTATATGAACAAATATAAGGTAGCTGCAGTTTGACAGGGATTTCATCCCCCCCAGGGCCAGGAGTTTTTTTAAACCATATAACCCGATTAGGAAAAACTGGTCCCATCATAGCCCTTGTAAAACCTTTTTACAACGGATTAATCACTGTTGTAACTTATGGGGTCCAGGGTTTTCCTGGTTAGGTTAACAGATAAAACTCCAGGCCACAGGGGGTAGACATAGCCCCACCACTCTGGGACCTATGGTACCACCAGTCTGCTTTCAGTTTTCAGTTATGGTCAGATATGTGGATGATCAGGGCTTGATTCAGGAATGTTTATTGGGCTACTTTGATGTGTCAAGTGGGTGAGATGCGCAGTCTGTGTTTGACTTTGTGAATTTTGAGTTTAACTTCATGAAGAAACTTATAGTTCAAACCTACGATGGCACAGCTGTAATGGAATGTATCTGCTATTTGTGTTTACAGCTAAATCCCCTCCTGTTCCCTGATTAAGAGGTGAGGACTACTCCACTCCACTCCACTACCTTTGTCAACTCTCTCCTGACATGAACTGAAGCCACGTCTCATGTATCCACACATCCACTGGCACTGCGAGTGCCCCTATCAATTGTCTCTCATTACTGTATGTACAGTGAATTACATGCACATCACAATATTACACATCAATGATTTTACTCCTTGCTTGGACTAACTAATTCTTAGCTCTTTCGCCCAACTGTGTAGTGTGTTGTGTCATTTTTTTTCTCTCCTCAGTCAAATCCTGAACACGCCTCATACGCTCATTCAATTACTGCTGTGATCCCTTCCCAACACTATGTAAGTAGCCCTCTCATTCCCATTCCCCATAATATTGTACTATAAATGTCTTTATTAAATGCTGTAGGTTCAAATAGTCCGTCTTTGACGATTTTTTAAACACACTTTGTCATCTCTGTATTCTGCGCCTATAGGTCTCCCATCCTCCTCAATGTTTCAGGTCACCAGCCTCACTGATGTACAATATATGGAAAAACCATCAATATACTGAAAAATCCCTCTCTTCAAATCAATGATGATGAATCACATACAGTACAGTACTACTCCAGTAACTCCGCCTAAGGCAGTGGTAAAGATAGTGAAGATAGTTTCCTGTGACTGTCCAACCATCAACCAACAGCAAAGAGTCACATGCAGGTAAAGCTTTCAATTTGAACATGACTTTGCTCTAAAAACTTTGAAGTGCCAAGTGAAGTCTTCTATGAAACTTTGATGAAGTAGGTCATAAAATATGGAGGCCGTTACGAAGTGGACATTAATGGGTTGCCCATGGGTAGACCCCATCATGCAGAGTCTGTGATGAGGTGAAACTACCTGCTGTGCTAAACACAAGATTTCAGGAATGGAGGCGTGAGCAGAGCAGAGTACTACAATTAAACTCCTCATACCAAAAATAAATATGTACACAATTCAAGTATGTACGTTGCATTAAAATGTAATGATGTGTAATATTATCATTTACATGGATTATTTATATTTATCTGTTTTGTATGTAATGTAGGCTACATAATGTTGAAAACATATCTATATCCCACAGTGTATGTCTCACAATGTACACGGCTCAAAAAAATAAAGGGAACACTAAAATAACACATCCTAGATCTGAATGAATGAAATATTCTTATTAAATACTTTTTTTCTTTACATAGTTGAATGTGCTGACAACAAAATCACACAAATTATCAATGGAAATCAAATGTATCAACCCATGGAGGTCTGGATTTGGAGTCACACTCAAAATTAAAGTGGAAAACCATACTACAGGCTGATCCAACTTTGATGCTTCCTGGCTGATGTTTTGGTCACTTTTGAATGCTGGCGGTGCTTTCACTCTAGTGGTAGCATGAAACGGAGTCTACAACCCACACAAGTGGTTAGGTAGTGCAGCTCATCCAGGATGGAACATCAATGCGAGCTGTGGCAAGAAGGTTTGCTGTGTCTGTCAGTGTAGTGTCCAGAGCATGGAAGCGCTACCAGGAGACAGGCCAGTACATCAGGAGACGTGGAGGAGGCCGTAGGAGGGCAACAACCCAGCAGCAGGACCGCTACCTCCACCTTTGTGCAGGGAGGAGCAGGAGGAGCACTGCCAGAGCCCTGCAAAATGACCTCCAGCAGGCCACAAATGTGCATGTGTCTGCTCAAACGGTCAGAAACAGACTCCATGAGGGTGGTATGAGGGCCCGACGTCCAGAGGTGGGGGTTGTGCTTACAGCCCAACACCGTGCAGGACGTTTTTCATTTGCCAGAGAACACCAAGATTGGCAAATTTCCCCACTGGCGCCCTGTGCTCTTCACAGATGAAAGCAGGTACACACTGAGCATGTGACAGACGTGACAGTCTGGAGTCGCCATGGAGAACATTCTGCTGCCTGCAACATCCTCCAGCATGACCGGTTTGGCGGTGGGTCAGTCATGGTGTGGGGTGGCATTTCTTTGGGGGGCTGCCAGAGGTAGCCTGATTGCCATTAGGTACCGAGATGAGATCCTCAGACCCCTTGTGAGACCACATGCTGGTGCGGTTGGCCCTGGGTTCCTCCTAATGCAAGACAATGCTAGACCTCATGTGGCTGGAGTGTGTCAGCAGTTCCTGCAAGAGGAAGGCATTGATGCTATGGACTGGCCCGCCCGTTCCCCAGACCTGAATCCAATTGAGCACATCTGGGACATCATGTCTCGCTCCATCCACCAACGCCACGTTGCACCACAGACTGTCCAGGAGTTGGCGGATGCTTTAGTCCAGGTCTGGGAGGAGATCCCTCAGGAAACCATCCACCACCTCATCAGGAGCATGCCCAGGCCATGCAGGGAGGTCATTCAGGCACGTGAGCCTCATTTTGACTTGTTTTAAGGACATTACATCAAAGTTGGATCAGCCTGTAGTGTGGTTTTCCACTTTAATTTTGAGTGTGACTCCAAATCCAGACCTCCAGGGGTTGATACATTTGATTTCCATTGATTTTTTGTGTGATTTTGTTGTCAGCACATTCAACTATGTAAAGAAGAAAGTATTTAATAAGAATATTTCATTCATTCAGATCTAGGATGTGTTATTTTAGTGTTCCCTTTATTTTTTTGAGCAGTGTATATTATGGCAACAACAGCTCAAATAAGCAAAGATAAATGACAGTCCATCATTACTTTAAGACATGAAGATCAGTCAATTAGGAAAATGTCAAGAACTTTGAAAGTTTCTCCAAGAGTAATCGCAAAAACCATCAAGCGCTATGATGAAACTGGCTCTCATGAGGACCGCCACAGGAAAGGGAGACCCAGAGTTACCACTGCTGCAGAGGATAAGTTCATTACAGTTACCAGTCTCAGAAATTGGCAATTAACTGCAGTACAGATTGCAGCCCAAATAAATGCTTCACATAGATGCATTTAAATGCTTCACATAGTTAATCTCAATATCAACTGTTCAGAGGAGACTGTGTGAAATCAGGCCTTCATGGTTGAGTTGCTGCAAAGAAACCACTACTAAAGGACACCAATAAGAAGAATAGACTTACTTGGACCAAGAAACATGAGCAACGGACATTAGACCGGTCAAAATCTGTCCATTGGTCTGATGAGTCCAAATGTGAGATTTTTGGTTCCAACCGCCATGTCTTTGTGAGACGCAGTGTAGGTGAATGGATTATCTCCACATGTGTGGTTCCCCCCCGTGAAGCATGGAATAGGAGGTGTGATGGTATGGGGTGTTTTGCTGGTGACACTAGAATTCAAGGCACACTTAACCAGCATGGCTACCACAGCATTCTGCAGCAATATGCCATCCCATCTGGTTTGCGCTTACTGGAACTATCATTTGTTTTTCAACAGTACAATGACCCAAAACACACCTCCAGGCTGTGTCAGGGCTATTTGACCAAGAAGGAGAGTGATGGAGTGCTGCATCAAACAACCTGGCCTCCAAAATCAACCGACCTCAACCCAATTGAGATGGTTTGGGATGAGTTGGACCGCACAGTAAAGCAAAAGCAGCCAACAAGTGCTTAGCATATGTGGGAACTCCTTCAAGTAGTTGGAAATGCATTCCAGGTAACTACCTTGTGAAGCTGGTTGAGAGAATGCCAAGTGTGCAAAGCTGTCATCAAGGCAAAGGGTGGCTACTTTGAAGAATTTGTTTAACACTTTTTTGGTTACAACATGATTCCATAAGTGTTATTTCATAGGTTGATGTCACTATTATACTACAATATAGAAAGTAGTCAAAAATAAAGAAAAACCCTTGAATGAGTGTTCAAACATTTGACTGCTACTGTATATATTTTAATTAATTAAATATCTTCATTATTCATGTAAATATGGTAATAGGTACACAACACGCAATAGCCTATGCACAACAAACAATAACTATGTTGAAAAGATACAAAGACAGAAGAAGCTTACTGAGAGTACAGAGAGTGAATTCAGATGAATAACATGTTTGTGTTTCTCTTCGGAGTGTGACAACAGCTCTGAAGAATAACTTTTGTGTGTGAGAGAGAGAGAGAGAGAGAGAGAGAGGCTGGGAGTGCTATAATGAGCCTTATTTTAAGAACACGAGCTAGGCAGCGGCCATGATGAATATTCAACAGCTCGGCTCCTTGATGAACCACCAAAAATAAATCTGATGAATTTAATGGTCTGTGTAAAAAAAAAATGTTTTAAAGGGTAATGCATTCTTTATGTTTCAGTGGATTCATCACAATTCCTCCATGTATAGTAGTGTTTTGGATAAACACACACACACACACACACACACGCACACGCACACAATCACCGCCACCATCATCATAAACAAAGACATGCCAACACATGTAATGAATTTATTCACAGATAGAAAACAAATGTGTTTCTGTGCATGACTTTATTGCTTTTCAATTGCCCTGAAGTCTATTGGACTCTCTATTAAAACAAACTCTACAAACAAACATGTGTAAGGTGGACATTTTTCCAAGACCGCTGGTATGTGGATCCGATCCAACAAGGTGGCTCAGCAAGTTAAAATGGAGCAAACCTACATTGCTTGGCAACAGCGAGCGTGGCAACCATGTTTCTTTAAGGGAAACTACTTCAGTCTCCAAAACAAATAAGTAAGGGATAATCAACAAGTGGATATGTGTTCCATGGAAAATAATGAACGACGTGGAAGGCCATAATTCAACAACATAAACAACTTAGCTCACACAATTACATAAAACACTATCTTGTTCCGACTCCCGACACATGTATTACTACGGGACAGCTGGAGATTGAATTTGAATATTGACTAAATGTTTCAAATGTCGTAGAGACAAACAGCAAGGTTTATACAAATCTCCATTGTTGAAAACTAAATGTAAGTCTAACCTTGTGAACTAATGGCACAGCACAGGACAACAGCATTTCCAAAACACTATCACCCGACACAACCCAAAAGGGCATTTGTACACAGACCAAGATTAAGTTTATAAGCCTACTTCTGGACTAAAAAGCAAGTTAAGTGGAAAAATAGATAGTTTATGTTGAAAAGGCCTTTTATTCCAGGAGTAATGTGGGTCAATGCAACTGCTCCAAAGTGCCTATCATGATTCCCCAGGTCTATTAGGAATTATTTTTCATATATTGTGTAATGGTATCTATTCAGGGATTTTGCATTAGTATTGAGTTCATGAGAAGCAAGCAACTTGACGCTCTCTCCCAATAACTCCCTTTGAGTAGCAGCATGAATACTGAGAGGGGGTCATACAATTTAGGGAATGAAGTTTAGTTTACAAATCATGTTTACTTTACAGTACTTCCACTCTCTTATTTGATTATGTTAAAATATAATTAACAACATTTTAAAGCAAATCCCCACAGAAAACTTAACAACAAAACAAAAAAATAAGCATAATGCAGAACAGAACAATAAGTAGGTCTCCTGGCCGAAGATGTCTGGTTTTAGCTCATTTAGTTGAGAGGAGAAAATCTCTACCAGCTCACTCCAACGGGAAATAAAACAGTTTTCCCCGTATTTACTTTGTTATTTAGCAGGAACAGCTCACATGAATTATTCTGTTGTTTCCTTAACTTGATTCATTACTCTGGCTATAAACACATTAGTCAAATGAAGTCTCTGAGCAAACCTGACTTAATTTCTTTCTTGTCACTGTGGTGTATTTCTTCACTTTGATTTCTAATATCCTGCTGGTTGGCAGAGTATTAAAGAAGCATTAATAGGCTACCTTCCTCCCCCTCCTGCTCCTCTTCCTTCTCCTCCTCTAGTGATAGCTGCTGGCCGCCCAGGAAGCCTTAACACCAGAACCGCCATTCAGCCTATACTGTGCCTTCGGGAAAGTATTCAGACCCCTTGACTTTTTCTACGTTACAGCTTATTTTAAAATAGTTTTTGAAACTTTTGCAAATTCATTAAAGATAAAAATAAAATAAAAATAATAAACATTTACAGAAGTATTCAGACCCTTTACTAAGTACTTTGTTGAAGCACCTTTGGCAGCGATTACAGCATTGAGCCTTCTTGGGTATGGCGCTACAAGCTTGGCACACCTGTATTTGGGGAGTTTCTCCCACTCTTTCTATGCAGATCCTCTCAAGTTCTGTCAGGTTGGATGGGGATCGTTGCTGCACAACTATTTTCAGTTCTCTCCAGAGATGTTCGATCAGGTTCAAGTCCGGGCTCTGGCTGGGCCACTAGAGGACATTCAGAGACTTGTCTCGAAGCCACTCCTGCGTTGTCTTGGCTGTATGCTTAGGGTCGTTGTCCTGTTGGACGGTAAACCTTTGCGCCAGTCAGGTCCCGAGCACTCGGTAGTAGGTTTTCATGAAAGATCTCTGCTTCACCGTAGGGATGGTGTCAGGTTTCCTCCAGACGTGACGCTTGGCATTCAGGCCAAAGAGTTCAAACTTGGTATCATCAAACCAGAGAATCTTGTTTCTCATGGTCTGAGCGTCTTTAGGTGCCTTTTGGCAAACTCCAAGCGGGCTGTCATGTGCCTTTTACAGAATAATGGCTATTCAGTAAAACTCTACCTTAAAGGCCTGATTGGTGGAGAGAAGGTTGTCCTTCTGGAAGGTTCTCCCATCTCCACAGAGGAACTGTAGAGCTCTGTCAGAATGACCATCGGATTCTTGGTCATCTCCCTGACCAAGGCCCTTCCCCCCCGATTGCTCAGTTTGGCCGGGCGGCCAGCTCTAGGAAGAGTCTTCGTGGTTCCAAACTCCTTCCATTTATGAATGATGGAGGCCACTGCGTCCTTGGGGATCTTCAATGCTGCAGAAATGTTTTGGTACCCTTCCCCATATCTGTCCCTCGACACAATCCTTTCTCCACCACAGGTGGACTCCAATCAAGTTGTAGAAACATCTCAAGGATGATTAATTGAAACAGGGTGCATCTGAGCTCAATTTCGAGTCTCATAGCAAAGGGTCTGAATACTTATGTAAATAAGGTATGTGTTTTTTTATTTTATATACATTTTCAAAAATGTCTAAAAACCTGTTTTCGCTTTGTCATTATGGGGGATCGTGTGTAGATTGCTGAGGGAAAAAAAAACATATTTAATCCAATTTAGAATAAGGCTGTAACGTAAAATGGAAAAAGTCAAGGGGTCTGAATATTTTCCGAAGGCACTATAAGTACCCACTAGAGGACGTTGCTAGGTGTCCCATTTAGGATATGATGGCAATTAACTGCAGTACATTTAGGATATCAGATGCATATCAACTCGTACCAACGCTTGATAAATAGTGCATTAACTATTATAAATGATTACTTGCATAAATAATTATGTGTGGAAATATATCAATATATATTTTTTTTTTTAAACAATAGTTATTTGTTTAGAGTCAAGAATATGTTTCGTTTTAATTCTACGAAGTCAAAGAAAAATCATAGGTCTGTAGCCTATTTTAGTTTCCTTTACAATTAAAACAGTTTAATTGATTTGATCAACTTTATTTGTAGATTTGAATAGTAATTAAAAAATTCAAGTTAGAGCTTCTATTGACAAAGAAAAAAACATAAATAATAATATAACCTGCCAGGTGCACAGATGAAATAATTTGCTGTATTCCTAAAGAAAAGCAGTCGTGCATGAACAATTGTTTAAGGATGAATTACATAAATAAACAGCATTTAAATTTTACGTTTATTATGTTACTAGTAGCCAGAGCAATGCTGCCTTTGGAAATAGAGCTGCACTCTTGAATCATGAAAGTTACTTTACAAAGGTAAGTGTAATAGAAACTGCAGAAATGCCCTTTCTGAATAGAGAATGGTACCAACCTGCAAGGCACGAATTAACATGAGCCCCAACACTGATAAATAGGCATAACACAAACTCAACTTTACACTATTGCTGTTCTACACTAAATGAACCTCTTCACCCTCATCATTCAGTTAGGCCTAATTTAAATTGGGAATTAACTTGCACAATTATTGCCCATTCCATCCATTTGTCATTCATTCAGTGGGCTGGCGTCATTTGCTTCGCTGGATAGAGTCAAAGATATGTTTTGCATTATTCTAAAAGCATACTGCACCATGGAGCATGTTTTCATTTCCCTTACAATAAATTCAATTAGAAATAGAGTTATAGTAAAGTAAAACCTAAACGAGAATGGTATCAACCCCCAAAGGCCACGGTCAAATTATTTGCTGTTGATAAATAGGCATAAATCAAATCAAATTTTATTGGTGATATACACATGGTTAGCAGATGTTAATGCGAGTGTAGCAAAATGCTTGTGCTTCTAGTTCCAACCGTGCAGTAATATCTAACAATTTCACAACAACTACCTTATACACACACAAGTGTAAAGGAATTAATAAGAATATGAACATATAAATATATGGATGAGCGATGGCCAAAAAGCATAGGCAAGATGAAGTAGATGGTATAGAGTACAGTATATACATATGAGATGAGTAATATAGGGTATTTAAACATTATATAAAGTGGCATTGTTTAAAGTGACTAGTGATACATTTATTACATCCCAATGTTTAATTATTAAAGTGGCTAGAGATTTGAATCAATATGTTGGCAGCAGCCACTCAATGTAAGTGATGGCTATTTAACAGTCTGATGGCCTTGAGGACGGCAGGTAGTTTGCCCCCGGTGATAGTTTGTGCAGACCTCACTACCCTCTGGAGAGCCTTACGGTTGTGGTGGGAGCAGTTGCCGGACCAGGCGGTGATACAGCCCGATAGGATGCTCTCGATTGTGCATCTGTTAAAATTTGTGAGTGGTTTTGGTGACAAGCCAAATATCTTCAGCCTCCTGAGGTTGAAGAGGCGCTGTTGCGCCATCTTCACCACGCTGTTTGTGTGGGTGGACCATTTCAGTTTGTCTGTGATGTGTATGCCGAGGAACTTAAACATTTCCACCTTCTCCACTACTGTCCAGTCGATGTGGATAGGGGGTGCTCCCTCTGCTAAGTCCACGATCATCTCCTTTGTTTTGTTGACGTTGAATGTGAGGTTATTTTCCTGACACCACACTCCGAGGGCCCTCACCTCCTCCCTGTAGGCCATCTCGTCATTGTTGGTAATCAAGCCTACCACTGTAGTGTCGTCTGCAAACTTGGTGATTGATTTGGAGGCGAGCATGCCCACGCAGTCATGGGTGAACAGGGAGTACAGGAGAGGGCTGAGAACGCACCCTTGTGGTGCCCCAATCAGCAGGGTGGAGATGTTGTTTCCAACCCTCCCCACCTGGGGGTGGCCTGTCAGAAAGTCCAGGACCCAGTTGCACAGGCAGGGTCGAGACCCTTATTCCTCTTGTCCAGAAGGGTTAGGTCAGTGTGATTGCGATTGCGTCGTCTGTGGACCTATTGGGGCGGTAAGCAAATTAGAGTGGGTCGAGGGTGTCAGGTAGGGTGGAGGTGATATGATCCTTGACTAGTCTCTCAAAGCACTTCATGATGATGGAAGTGAGTGCTACAGGGCGATAGTTGTTTAGCTCAGTTACCTTATCTTTCTTGGGAACAGGAACAATGGTGGCCCTCTTGAAGCATGTGGGAACAGCAGACTGGGATAGAGATTGATTGAATATGTCCGTAAACAAACCAGCCAGCTAGTCTGCGTATGCTCTGAGGACGCGGCTAGGGATGCAGTCTGGGCCGGTAGCCTTGCGAGCCTTGCGAGTAAATACTTTACCTACGTTGGCTGCGGTGAAGGAGAGCCCGCAGGTTTTGGTAGCCGGCCGTGTCAGTGGCATTGTCCTCAAAGTGAGCAAAGACGTTGTTCAGCTTGTCTGGGAGCAAGACATCGGTGTCCGCTACGGGGATGGTTTTCTTTTTGTAATCCGTGATTGACTGCAGACCCTGCCACATACGTCTTGTGTCTGAGCCGTTCAATTGTGAGTCTACTTTGTCTCTATACTGACACTTGAGGACACTCCTTGAGGAGGGAATAGCTACACTGTTCGTATTCGGTCATGTTTCCGGTCGCCTTACCATGATTAAAAGCAGTGGTTTGCGCATTCAGTTTTGCGCGAATGCTGCCATCAATCCACGGTTTCTGGTTGGGGAAGGTTTTAATAGTCACTGTGGGTACAACAACATTATTATTACCAACATTTATGGTTACAATTCCAAACTTGAAAACGATTAGTTACTTGAATCTTTAGAAAAAACGTATTGTCCATTGGCTAACCAAGTTCCTGAATGCTTTACTTATTGTAGGTAGGGATTTTAATATTTCTCTGACTAATTTAATTGATAGTTGGCCTCCGGGACAGTCCACTTCTATAAATATAACTTTGAGGCAGTTTATGGGAAGGTTTGATATTATAGATACTTGGAGAGTAAAGTTTCCTAATGACAAGTCTTGCAGATTGAGTAATAAGGCATGCTCCAGACAATCACACATAGATTTTTGGCTAAATGTTTTGATAAACAGGGTATTTCTGTTAACATCCCGACCATTCCCCTTACTGATCATAGAGCTGTTTAAATTGACATTAAACTTTTTATCTCTGATAATGGCCTTGGCAGAGCATCCTACTGGAGGCTTAATAGCTCTATATTAAAACATGAGTTGGTCAAGATGGAGATAAACAATTTAATTACACACATTTGGAACAAAGCTATGCATGACAATTCATACAGTAATAACTGGGAGCTTTTTAAATATGAGGTTGGAAAATATTTAAGAAAATATGTAAGTATTCTTGCCAAGACAAGGAGAGCTGAAGAAGAAAGTGTAATTACAAAGATCACCTCTCTTGTTCAAAAGCCTGTTGAAAGTCTCTAAGAGGAGGACAAATCTGTTCTTTTTGAGCTACAAAACAAGGTGGATGATATGTATAAACTGAAAGCAGAGGGAGCCTTTGTCATATCGAGGAAGAAGTGGCTAGAAGAGGGTGAGCAAAATAGCAATCTAAATATTATACAATTCAACAATTAAATATTTGGCCTCATCACTAATGATCCCAAATTAATATCTAACTTCAGCTGCAACTTCTACAGAAATATATATAGTTCTAAGTATTGTGAGGTTTCCTCAACACTTTTTTTGACTCTCTGGGGGATGTGAAATTAATTGGGGAGGCTGAGAGGGAACAGTGTGATGACCCTATTATAGTTGAACAAATCAATTATTTGATTGAACTCCTGGGACTGATGGTATATCTGCTGAGTTTTACAAAACTTTTTCTCAACAGTTGGCCCCTTTTCTGTTGGAGGTCTTTTCTGAAAGCATTGTAAATAATGCTCTCCCTCCCAGTTTGACTCAAGGTCTGATTACATTAATCCCTAAGCCCAAGAAAGACTTGCTTCTACTCGATAATTGGCGTCCAATCTGTCTGCTCAATAATGACTACAAAATAGTAGCCTCTATATTTGCAAAGAAAATGAAGGCAGTATTGGACTCAATTACAGAAGAGACCAAATCTAGCTTCATGAGAAATAGACATATATCTAATAATATCCGACTGGTGTTAGACCTTATTGACTATCCTGATTTAACCTTCGAAGATCGTTTTATTGTCTTCTTAGACTTTTATAAAGCCTTTGATACAGTGGAACATGAGCTTCTACTTCTCTCCTTTGGGGAATTATTTTGTAGTACTATTACAACTCTTTATATGAATGGGAACAGTTCAATTAAATTAAAGCATGGCACTTCTCCTAGATTTGATTTGAAAAGAGGAATTAGGCAAGGTCGCCCAATTTCGCCTTACCTCATCCTGCTTGCAACCCAAGTTCTGTTAAATCTAATGATATAAAAGGGATCTCTATTGCGGACAGAGATATTATCATAAGTCAACTTGCAGATGACACAACCCTCTTTTTGAAAGATGCTGACTAGATACCTAGAGCAGTCAATGTGATAAATATATTTTCCAAAGCATCTGGTCTTTGCCTAAACCTTAATAAGTGTGAATTGTTTGCTGGTAAAGACTGTGTGATACCCTCTATATGACATATTCCAGTCAAGGAAAAAGTAACATACCTTGGGATTACCATATCTAAGGATCAACAGGAGAGATGCTCATTAAAGCCAAAGATTATAGGGTCTCATAGGAAACACCGTTCAACACATTAGTTCCTACCCTGTCACAATAACTCCTCCATGGCATTTTCATTTGTTGTCATGTCAAAACAACACTGAATAAAAAGTGCCCACTATTATATTTTAACTATATAATTAGAATATACATTATATTCCCATTATTCCAACAGTTAACCCAAGTGTTTTGCTCCAAATCACAAGTCAAATTGCAACATTTGGTTAAAAATAAGGCCCAGATTACTTTCCCATATCATGCAGCCCTACATGACAGTGTGGAAATGATCACAAATGCAGAAATGGATGAAAAGTATGACTTTTGAAGGGTTGAAGTTACATTGAACAGTATAAAACAATCAGAATGGAGAAAGACCCATTGAAATCACTTAGAATGTATGTGCTGCCACCCTAGGGTCCTGCACTACTCATAAAGCAAACTTTGAATGTTTATTATTAAATACCGTGATATAATATTTTGGCCATATCGCCCAGCCCTAGTTGATTGTGTAATTTGATTTGGAGGTGCTCCAATATTGAAAGGCATGAAAATGCATTTTGTGGTCTGTAGATAGATTGTATACATTATAGGCTTATGCAGGATCACAAAACAAACCACTGACCAAGGCAGTGACATGGCTGAGAGGAGGCAAATTTGTATCAGAGGCTGAGCTGCAGTGTTGAGCGATATGATAAAACCTGGGTTATAGAGCCATCATTCAGGACAGTGGGGCTGCAAGGCTTAGTTAGAGAAAAGTGAGTTTTACTAGGCCTACACTTCATTAGAAAAATATTTGTATTGGTGAATTTATCGTCTTATTTGGAGACTTGTCATTATTTAATTCGCTCTGGATTACAGTGTCTGCTAAATGACAAATGTTAAAAAACATTAAATGACAAAACATAATATTGTCTAACATGCCCTGTCTACTCTTTCTACTAACAGTAAAGCTTTGTTTTGACAGTGTAATGACTAGCCTGCTCTTGTCACGCCCTGATCTGTTTCACCGGTCCTTGTGATGGTCTCCACCACCTCCAGGTGCTGCCTACCCCACTGTCCTGAATGATGGCTCTATAACCCAGGTTTTATCATGGCTGGTGAGCGCTCAACACTGCAGTTTCACCGGTCCTTGTGATGGTCTCCACCACCTCCCAGTGTATTTACCCCTGTGTCCTGTGTCTCTGTGCCAGTTCATCTTGTATGTTTCCAAGTCAACCAGTGGTTTCCCTTTCTCCTGCATTTTGCATTCTCCCGGTTTTGACCCTTGCCTGTTTCTGGACTTTGTATCCGCCTGCCTGACCATTCTGCCTGCCTTGACCACGAGCCTGTCTGCCACTCTGTACCTCCTGGACTCTGATCTGGTTTTGACCTTTTTGCCTGTCCTCGACCATTCCTTTGACTACCCCTTTGGATTAATAAACATTGTAAGATTCCAACCATCTGCCTCCTGTGTCTGCATTTGGGTCTCGCCTTGTCATAAAAATCTAAGTTACAGTGTACAATGTAGTTCATTAAGCCCATTATAAAGCTTTAAAAGGTTATGGTAAAACTGAGACCATAGAGTACCAGGGAGAGGCACCAGCACTAACAAAAGAAAAATACCGCAGGTGGTACTGTACAGTATGAGACTCAAGAGCACAGCCTTATAAATAGCCTACACAGAAAGAACAGAGCCACTCAAAGCGGGGTATAATTGGAAATTGGAAGAACTAGTGGCCACAATCGACTCACTTGGCAGACCACATCATTTTATGGTGGATAATAGGGTCATATTTGGTTGAAATCTAATTGATCAACATCTCAATCTACAGTTGAAGTGGGAAGTTTACATAAACCTTAGCCAATTACATTTAAACTCTGTTTCACAATTCCTGACATTTAATCCTAGTAAAAATTCCCTGTCTTAGGTCAGTTAGGATCACAACTTGATTTTAAGAATGTGAAATGTCAGAATAATAGTAGAGAGAATGATTTACTTCAGATTTTATTTCTTTCATCACATTCCCAGTGGGTCAGATGTTTAAATACTCAATTAGTATTTGCTAGCATTGCCTTTAAATTGTTTAATTTAGTTCAATCGTTTCAGGTAGCCTTCAATAAGCTTCCCACAATAAGCTGGGTGAATTTTGGCCCATTCCTCCTGACAGAGCTGGTATAACGGAGTCAGGTTTGTAGGCCTCCTTGCTCGCACACACTTTTTCAGTTCTGCCCACAAATGTTCTATAGGATTGAGGTCAGGGCTTTTTTTTACCTTGACTTTGTTGTCCTTAAAGCCATTTTGTCACAACTTTGGAAGTATGCTTGGGGTCGTTGTCCATTTATTTGGAAGACCCATTTGCAACCAAGCTTTACCTTTCTGACTGATGTCTTGAGATATTGCTTCAATATATCCACAGAATTTCCCTTCCTCATATATGCCATATATTTTGTGAAGTGCACCAGTCCTTCCTGCAGCAAAGCACCCCCACAACATGATGCTGCCACCCCCGTGCTTCACGGTTGGGATGGTGTTCTTCAGCTTGCAAGCCTCCCCATTTTTCCTCCAAACATAACGATGGGCATTATGGCCGACCAGAGGACATTTCTCCAAAAAGTAGGATCTTTGTCCACATGTGCAGTTGCAAACCGTAGTCTGACTTTCATATGGCGGTTTTGGAGCAGTGGCTTCTTCCTTGCTGAGCGGCCTTTCAGGTTAAGTCGATATAGGACTCGTTTTACTGTGCATATAGATACTTTTGTACCGGTTTCTTCCAGCATCTTCAAAAGGTCCTTTGCTTTCCCATGATGTCAAGCAAAGAGGCACTGAGTTTGAAGGTAGGCCTTGAAATACATTCACAGATACACCTCCGATTGACTAAAATGATGATCATTTGCCCATCAGAAGCTTCTAAAAGCATGATGTCATTTTCTGCCATTTTCCAAGCTGTTTAAAGGCACAGTAATGTAAATTCCTGACCCACTGGAATTGTGCTACAGTGGATTATAAGTGAAATAATCTGTCTGTAAACAACTGTTGGAAAAACAACTTGTGTCATGCACAAAGTAGATGTCCTAACCAACTTGCAAAAACTATAGTGGTCCTTCTGTAGCTCAGTTGGTAGAGCATGGCGCTTGTAACGCCAGGGTAGTGGGTTCGATCCCCGGGACCACCCATACGTAGAATGTATGCACACATGACTGTAAGTCGCTTTGGATAAAAGCGTCTGCTAAATGGCATATATTATTATTATTATTATTATTATTATAGTTTGTCAACAAGAAATTTGTGGAGTGGTTAAAAAATGAAATTTAATGACTTCAGCATAAGTGTATGTAAACATCTGACTTCAACTGTAGAAACAGGCATACTCCTAGAGGAAAACCTGATTCAGTCTGCTTTCCACAAGACACTGGGAGATGAATTCACCTTTCAGCAGGACAATAACCTCAAACACAAGGCCAAATCTAAACTGGAGTTGCTTACCAAGAAGACAGTGAATGTTCCTGAGTGGCCAAGTTACAGTTTTGAGTTAAATCTGATTGAAAATCCATGGCAAGAACTGAAAATGGCAGTCTAGAAATGATCAACAACCAATTTGACAGATTGAAGAATTTTGAAAAAAAAAATGGGCAAATGTTACACAATCCTGGTGTGGAAAGCTGTTAGAGATTTACACAGAAAGACTCACAGCTGTAATCGCTTTCAAATGTTATTCTAACATGTATTGACACAGGGGTTGAATACTTATCTAATCAAGATATTAGGGTTTTATTTTGGAAAATGTTAGACATTTTCTTCCACTATTATATTACAGAGTATTTTGTGTATATTGTTGACGAAAAAGTAAAATTACATCCATTTTAATCCCACTTTGACAACAAAATGTAGAATAAGTAATGGGGTATGAATACTTTCTGAAGGCACTTTATGTGGAATATGATCATATTAGTGTCTGACTGTGACAAAAGGAAAATGTATTTCCCGCAGAATTCAGTCAGAGAGACAAACAGAGTAGACATCCCTTTTAGACACGACTCATCTGAGAAACAATGAATCCGCTAACCTTAGGAGGTAATTAGTAGACATATGTTGAAGCATGTACAGTACATTTTTACTGCCATTCTCATTCAGAGAGCAGTAAAAGTAACCATAAACAACAACATGATGTGCATTATAAAAAAATCATTAATTTAACGTGGCAATCTGCAGTTGCTACATCAATCTTTGGACTTATAAATGAATGATATGTACCCATTGATTCTTGAAGAATATAACTTGTAAATTAATGCCTCATGATGTCATGTTTGTCATTCATTGTCATGTCTTGTCCCTGTGCTCCCCATGCTATTCGTTTCCCTCTGCTGGTCTTGTTTGGTTCTTTCCCTCCTTCTATCCCTCTCTCTCCCCCTCCCTCTCTCACTCTCTCGCTCTCTCTTCTCTCTGTCGTTCCGTTCCTGCTCCCAGCTGTTCCTATTCCCCTAATCATCACTTAGTCTTCCCACACCTGTTCCCGATCCTTTCCCCTGATTAGAGTCCCTATTTATTCCTTTGTGATCCGTTCCTGTCCCGTCGGTTCCTTGTATTGTATTCACCATGCTGTGATTGCGTTTCGCCCTGTCCTGTCGTGTTTTTGCCGTGATTGTGTATCACCCTGTCCTGTCGTGTTTTGTGCCTTCATCAGATGCTGCGTGTGAGCAGGTGTCTCAGTCGACTACGGCCTGCGCCTACCCGAAGCGACCTGCAGTCTGTGGCCGCTTCTCCAGTTGTTTCCCCTCTACAAGTCTAGAGGATTTCTGTTATTCCGTTTTGGACTTTAATAAACTCTGTTTCTGTTGCAGCGCTTTTTAGGTTTCGCTAATTTCTATCGGCGTTTCATTCGTAATTTCGGTCAAGTTGCTGCCCCTCTCACAGCTCTTACTTCTGTCAAGACGTGTTTTAAGTGGTCCGGTTCCGCCCAGGGAGCTTTTGATCTTCTAAAAGAACGTTTTACGTCCGCTCCTATCCTCGTTACTCCTGACGTCACTAGACAATTCATTGTCGAGGTTGACGCTTCAGAGGTTGGGAGCCATTCTATCCCAGCGCTTCCAGTCTGACGATAAGGTTCATCCTTGCGCTTATTTTTCTCATCGCCTGTCGCCATCTGAGCGCAACTATGATGTGGGTAACCGTGAACTGCTCGCCATCCGCTTAGCCCTAGGCGAATGGCGACAGTGGTTGGAGGGGCGACCGTTCCTTTTGTCGTTTGGACAGACCATAAGAACCTTGAGTACATCCGTTCTGCCAAACGACTTAATGCCCGTCAAGCTCGTTGGGCGTTGTTTTTCGCTCGTTTCGAGTTTGTGATTTCTTACCGTCCGGGTAGCAAGAACACCAAGCCTGATGCCTTATCCCGTCTGTTTAGTTCTTCTGTGGCTTCTACTGATCCCGAGGGATTCTTCCTTATGGGCGTGTTGTCGGGTTAACAGTCTGGGGAATTGAAAGACAGGTTAAGCAAGCACTCACGCACACTGCGTCGCCGCGCGCTTGTCCTAGTAACCTCCTTTTCGTTCCTGTTTCCACTCGTCTGGCTGTTCTTCAGTGGGCTCACTCTGCCAAGTTAGCGGGTCATCCCGGTGTTCGAGGCACTCTTGCGTCTATTCGCCAGCGCTTTTGGTGGCCGACTCAGGAGCGTGACACGCGCCGTTTCGTGGCTGCTTGTTCGGACTGCGCGCAGACTAAGTCGGGTAACTCTCCTCCTGCCGGTCGTCTCAGACCGCTCCCCATTCCTTCTCGACCATGGTCTCACATTGCCTTAGACTTCATTACCGGTCTGCCTTTGTCTGCGGGGAAGACTGTGATTCTGACGGTTGTCGATAGGTTCTCTAAGGCGGCACATTTCATTCCCCTCGCTAAACTTCCTTCCGCTAAGGAGACGGCACAAATCATTATTGAGAATGTATTCAGAATTCATGGCCTCCCGTTAGACGCCGTTTCAGACAGAGGCCCGCAATTCACGTCACAGTTTTGGAGGGAGTTCTGTCGTTTGATTGGTGCGTCCGTCAGTCTCTCTTCCGGGTTTCATCCCCAGTCTAACGGTCAAGCAGAGAGGGCCAATCAGACGATTGGTCGCATACTACGCAGCCTTTCTTTCAGAAACCCTGCGTCTTGGGCAGAACAGCTCCCTGGGCAGAATACGCTCACAATTCGCTAACCGGGTTATCTCCGTTTCAGAGTAGTCTGGGTTACCAGCCTCCTCTGTTCTCTTCCCAGCTTGCCGAGTCCAGCGTTCCCTCCGCTCAAGCGTTTGTCCAACGTTGTGAGCGCACCTGGAGGAGGGTGAGGTCTGCACTTTGCCGTTACAGGGCACAGACTGTGAGCCGCCAATAAACGCAGGATTAAGAGTCCTAGGTATTGTTGCGGCCAGAGAGTGTGGCTTTCCACTCGCAACCTTCCTCTTACGACAGCTTCTCGTAAGTTGACTCCGCCATTGGTCCGTTCCGTGTCTCCCAGGTCGTCAATCCTGTCGCTGTGCGACTGCTTCTTCCGCGACATCTTCGTCATCCTGTCTTCCATGTCTCCTGTGTTAAGCCCTTTCTTCGCACCCCCGTTCGTCTTCCCTCCCCCCTCCCGTCCTTGTCGAGAGCGCACCTATTTACAAGGTACATAAGATTATGGACATGCGTTCTCGGGGACGGGGTCACCAATACCTAGTGGATTGGGAGGGTTACGGTCCTGAGGAGAGGAGTTGGGTTCCGTCTCGGGACGTGCTGGACCGTTCGCTCATCGATGATTTCCTCCGTTGCCGCCAGGATTCCTCCTCGAGTGCGCCAGGAGGCGCTCGGTGAGTGGGGGGGTACTGTCATGTTTGTCATTCATTGTCATGTCTTGTCCCTGTGCTCCCCATGCTATTCGTTTCCCTCTGCTGGTCTTGTTTGGTTCTTTCCCTCCTTCTATCCCTCTCTCTCCCCCTCCCTCTCTCACTCTCTCGCTCTCTCTTCTCTCTGTCGTTCCGTTCCTGCTCCCAGCTGTTCCTATTCCCCTAATCATCACTTAGTCTTCCCACACCTGTTCCCGATCCTTTCCCCTGATTAGAGTCCCTATTTATTCCTTTGTGATCCGTTCCTGTCCCGTCGGTTCCTTGTATTGTATTCACCATGCTGTGATTGCGTTTCGCCCTGTCCTGTCGTGTTTTGTGCCTTCATCAGATGCTGCGTGTGAGCAGGTGTCTCAACTACGGCCTGCGCCTACCCGACGACCTGCAGTCTGTGGCCGCTTCTCCAGTTGTTTCCCCTCTACAAGTCTAGAGGATTTCTGTTATTCCGTTTTGGACTTTAATAAACTCTGTTTCTGTTAAGTCGCTTTTGGGTCCTCTTTCACCTGCATGACACATGAGCTCAGTTCAACTGTCGTATCCCATCAGAACCCAAAATAAAAGCTTGTTTTACTCCAATGTTTTTAAACAAAGTAAATGAAAAACAAACAAAGCATCCACACACAAAACAGGGGCAGTAAGTACACTTTGTTATTGTTTCAACAGCTGATTATAGCTTAAATAGCAGTCATTTTACTTGGAACAGCTGCTTATCAATAATGAATTGCTGGCATCGACACGAGAAATGCAAAGCTCTTTTATGCTTCCCTCAGAATGACACGGGCGGGAGACAGAGTCTTGAGCAGAGCGACCTACAAAAACAGGCTATAACTAACACCATAGCACACGCCAAGAATATACCGGTAAAACCACTAATAAAATAACTGACCCTATAGGGAATTGATAAGGCCATTTTGAATGCGGTAGCCACCACTAAGTACCCAGCATACAGCTACTTAGTGACTGAAGTGTACATAATCCTCATGTAAACAACCACATAAGGCAGCCAGGGGAATAAGGCTGCTCTGGATTCAGTAGCTAGCTAACCATTCAGTACACACTCTTTTCATACAGTGTAAACGTTAAAGGTCATTGTTGCTTTTTCACTCTCACTGGGGTTTTTGCTTTTAGAGTATTGAAAGAAACTATGAATTATGGAGCCTTTTTCAACACACGAGAGCACAAACATGTTTTTCTATAAAGACGTGTGAAAATAAAAGATGAATAGGGTGGCTTGATGTGCAAAAGTAAGAATGATGCTATAGTCACAATTCATAGATGTTTTCCAAAATAATATGTACAGATGGACAAATTCGCAATGCATTGAAGCAAGCAAGCAACCAACAGGGCCTCATAACATATGCCCAATAGCCAGACATCTATACCAGTGGGTACTGTACCTCTAAAACACTTTGGCCTGCCTGAAGTATGTGATTCCTAGATTAGGTGTAAATTGGACAAAATTAGGTTTAATATCAATATTATTTGTTTATGTCTGTCATTGAACTGTTAATAATTATAATGTCCTACTATAATAATACTTGTGTACTCTTAACATCAGTTGAATCTTTTTTTATAGGATTTGTTCACTTCTTCAAGAGTCAAGACAAATTATACAAAAACAAAGATTACATTTCATGCACATACAGTACCCAATTGTCATAGAAAGTCAAGATACATTAACAGAAAATGACACAAGTAAAAGTGAATGTCACCCAGTAAAATACTACTGGAGTTAGAACGTCTAAAAGTATTTAATTTTAAATATACTTTAGTATCAAAAGTAAATGTAATTTCAAATATATAGTATCAAAAGTAAAAGTACAAATCATTTCAAATTTCTTATATTAGGCAAACCAGATGGAAAAATGTTTTTGTTTTTTTTACGGATAGTTAGGGACACTCTCAACACAGACATAATTTACAAATGAAGCATTTGTGTTTTGTGAGTCTGCCAAGTCAGAGGCAGTAGGGATGGGCAGGGATGTTCTCTTGATAAGTGCGTGAATTGGACCATTTTCCTGTCCTGTTAAGCATTCAAAGTGTAACGAGTACTTTTGGGTGTCAGGGAAAATTAATGGAGTAAAAAGTACATTATTGTCTTTATGAATGTAGTGGAATAAAACTTTTAAAAGTTGTCAAAAATATCAATAGTAAAGTACAGATACCCCAAAAAACTACTCAAGTAGTACTTTAAAGTATTTTTTACTTAAGTACTTTACACCAATGCCCAATACATGTAACCCATATTTATGAAACATTATAACTCACCAATCAATGAGAAACTTGACTCGCTCTCTCACTCATAAGCTCTGTCAGTCTTGGGGGAAGTTTAGCAACAGCAGTGATCAGGCTTTTCTCAATGTCGAGTCTGTTCCTGTGCTTGGTCTTGATTAGGGTCATGAATGAAAATGTTATGAAGTATGAAGATCCAAAGGGCAGCAGTTCATTCAGTGCATGTAAACCCCAAATTAGGATATTCCTTCTCCACATCACACCAGAACTGTGACAGTACATCACTGGGGCCGAACTCCCTGCCATCCAGGACCTCTATAGCAGGCGGTATCAGAGGAGGCCCTAAATATTGTTAAAGACTCCAGCCACCCAAGTCAGACTGTTCTCTCTGCTACCGCATGGCAAGCGGCACCCATGCACCAAGTTTGGAACCAACAGGACCCTGAACAGCATCTACCTCCAAGAATGCTAAATAGTTAGTTAACCGACCAAGCTACCCAGACTATCAGCATTGACCCTTTTTGCATTAACTCTTCTGTGTGTTGTTGTTGGTACTGTCAATCGTAGATAAAAATATATATAAGTTTGGAAGACTTATTTTCAATGCCATGGAAGTAGGAGTTGTAACTCACTGTTGAGTTCGGATAAATGTGAGCTTACTATTTTCACCATAGGAGCTCTTACAACATCAGCTGTAGAAAGGTAGGTGCTGCTGCAGGAAACAACTTATATCCCCATCTTCACATTTCCTCCCCCAGAGTTTGATCTTCTTCATGAATCCACACACTTTGTCATACATGTTTAGAATGTGTGTCTTTACCTTGCAGAGTTAGATTCTGGTTGTGCAGTTTGCTGAACACATCAGCAAGAAAGGCAAGGCAGGCTTCACAGTCTGTGTCCTCGAACACATCCACAAGGAGTGTGAGTGCTCAGACAGAAAATCCCTTACTTCGGCACACAGCTCAAAACACCTTTGTAGTGTTTTCCCTCTGGATAGCCAACTGACATCGGTGTGAAGCAGTAGTTGGTGATACTCAGTCCTATCACAGAGCCTAACAAACAGTCAGTGATACAGAGGTCTGCCTGGACAAGATAAAGTCAATGTCAGGGTTAACCTTCTTTGTGAATGGCTTTTTGACTTAGCCGCAAGTAGCAACACAGCAAATGAAGCATCCAATGATTTGGTTGACTGTGTCACTTTCTTTAATTTCTCATTACTTCCCTTAAATTCTGACAGCTTTCAATAGAAAAATTCTGATTTCTTACCCACACAAGAAAGATGCTTGGTATTGAGGTGCGGTTGTAAATGAGCTGGTTTCATGTTATTATTTGAGGTGAAACTGAAGTGTTTCATGAAATTGACGATATTTTGACCTGTCTACTTTCTTCCACGGTTTCACTTGAGCTAGCGCTGCTGCTTGGAACAGTGTGTTTAGCTATACTGACTAAAAATATAAACCAACATGCAACCATTTCAAAGATTGTATTAACTTAGTTGATATAAGGAAATCAGTCAAATTAAATGAATTAATTAGGCCCCATCTATGGATTTCACATTACTGTGAATACAGATATGATACCTTAAAAAAGGTATGGTGGGGATCAGAAAACCAGTCAGTATCTAGTGTGACCACCATTTGCCTAATGCAGTGTGACACATCACCTTCGCACAGAGTTGATTTGGCTGTTGATTGTGGCTTGTGGAATGTTGTCCCACTCCTCTGATGGTTGTGTGAAGTTGCTGTATATTGGCGCGAACTGGACCACGATGTCGTATATGTCAATCCAGAGCATCTCAAACATGCTCAATGGGTGACATGTCTAGTGAGTAAGCAGGCAAATGGAACAACTGGGACACTTTCAACTTTCAGGAATTGTGAACCGATCCTTGTGACATGGGGCACTTTATATATGGCAATTTGAATGCACAGAGATACCGGAATGAGATCCCGAGGCCCGTTGTCGTGCCATTCATCTGCTGCCATCACCTTATGTTTCCGAATGATAAGGCACGACAACGGGCCTCAGGATCTCATTCCGGTATCTTTGTGCATTCAAATTGCCATAGATAAAGTGCAAGTACATGGGGCGGCAGGGTAGCCTAGTGGTTAGAGCGTTGGACTAGTAACCGGAAGGTTGCAAGTTCAACCCCCCGAGATGACAAGGTACAAATCTGTCGTTCTACCCCTGAACAGGCAGTTAACCCACTGTTCCTAGGCCGTCATTGAAAATAAGAATTTGTTCTTAACTGACTCCCCAGTTCTCATTGATGGCATTGAGGTGGAGCATGTGCCCAGCTTTAAATTCCTGTTTGCCCTCCTACCATCAGGCAAGCGGTACAGTGTCATTGTTTTAGGTGGAATCTTATGTTGAATGATACATTTGTTATCTGGTTGCACTTCTATCTTTGTTCTACTTGTGCTCTTTCCACAGATTTTATTTTTTATTTTTTATTGGCTAACATCTGATCCGATGAGACTTCCTATGCAATTTGATTCCTGTATTACTGCCTGTACTCAATAAAACGTCCAATGCCAAATGTAATTTGATAGACAATGGTAGTTCCCAATCAGATAATTACGATAAAACAAATATGTTTTCCTCTGTTAAATGTTTGGTGAATACATGATGTTGCTTTGTCCTCAGTCCTCCTTTGAATTATGTGTGTACCATGATGACATGTTAACCTGCGTTTAGCTGGTTAATCAGATACATTTCAGTATACATTATATTATTTGGCACTGGTTATGTATTGTATTGATGTAGCAGGTTTTCCCCTTCATGTCTCTATATAATTCAAAATCCCCATATGCTGTGAGTGCCCTTGGGAGGAATAAATACCACAAATATTGGATCCTGCCTTCATTTAATTTCCTGCACTTTCTGTAAAATAGGTGTACCCACATGTTATTCCCAACAATGGAATAATTATATTTAGCTATATGAAATAATGTCCAGGACCTAGTGTTTAATGCATTGAGGTTTAACACCCTCATATCAAGAAAACACATAACATACACTTTGTGGAAAAGTTAAGAAAATTGTGTTACCTAGCTAGAGCTGACTGTTTGCTTTTCGTCATACAGACAAACTTTGCTGGCTAACAAGTAATTAGCTATCTAGCTAACTTCAGCAAGTAGAGTCCACTAGAGGATTAGAAGATATTTAACTTATTTTCCAATTACTTTGCTTATATATCAAGTTGAAGCTGGTTTTCCCAAGTCGTTTGGTGCTTACTGTTCAAGCCGGCTAGTTGGCTGAACATGTTGATTTACTTTTATAAAACAACAAATCTAACACAATATACAAACATATCTTACAAAACAGAATGCTAGCTAGCCAATGAGAGTATGTAGCTAGCTAAACCGACGGCTCTGAAGCAAATCTGTTTGACGTCATGCACCAAAGAAGACGGCATGCAGACCAATCACACAACACTGGACTGGCCAAGGGAAAGTACGTGTTCGTTCGTCCATCACTCCAGTGAAAATGACCAATCTAAGGTTTCTAGAAAAACACCTGCCTCTAAGCCCAACCACACCAACCTGAAATCCAATCAAAACAATTAATAATTGAAACCTCGAAGGTGCAAAGACTTGAGAGAGAGAAAACTGGACAAAGCCATGTGATTATTTTAGGTGAACAATGCTTTAAATAATTTTTACATGCTTGAACCATGTTTCTTTGCTTACGGCTCAATATTTTTGGATTCAGATATTTTCTTTTTGATCTGCAACAATAATGTTCTGCTCGCCCAAAGTCACGCCTGCAAGCTCTCAAGTTTGGCTTGTCTGCTCGCGGAACACATCCTCTGATCTCTCGACTGGTCTGTGCTCTTGCAGCACTCATCCTCTGCTCGCAGGACCAATCCTCTGTGCTCTCGACTCAGTGTTTGCTTGCTCAAAGATGTTTAATTTTGCTCGACTGCGCCATCTCGACTGCGCCATCTCACACGTGCTCGAATTTGGAGATCAATTTGACAATATAAGTTCCATTCCTAAATACAGGTAGGCATTTGCAATTGTTTGACTTCCAGCAGCTACTCAATGCCTCTTTGAGCAACACTAACACTACAAACTAAATTAAGATCCATCTTTTTCTCTTCCCACTTGCTATTCCTGACACAGATTATTTATCTCTATATTCATCCCAGCTTTTTAAAAATGACTTACTGAAATAGGTTCCTGAAATTACACCAACTCTAGAAATGAATTGCCCTGGATACCCATTTCAGGCTACTTTGCCTTGACATGTGTGTGTCTCTGAAATGTTGGAAACAAGTCAATAAGGGATTTAGATTTTTTTAGTTCTGTATATTAAAGTAAAATGAAAGCATGTCAATGGCATGATCGCCCTCACTACCTTTGCATAAATACATGTTTCACCTTTAGCCTTGATCCCCATAGGCACAGCAGACGTATTGACCATATTAAACCAACCACCATAGCATTGAAAGACACAGACAGGCAAATACTTTGCTAGTTCAATTACAACCTTACACTAAACCGAAAACATAATTTGCCATTAAGATATTACAGTCTATATCAAAATACATGCTTCATGTCAGTGGAAAGCCTCGATAAAGGTTGGATGAATGAAGGTTAATAATAGAATTAGCAGAAAATAGTTTGAGGTAATAAAAAAAGCCAGTGACATTTAGAACAAGATAATAAATAATCAGCTTTGATTGACACCTAAACATTTTGCAATTATTACACAGAATATATCTAGACAGCAAAGACTTCAGGAAAGCAAGGTTACAATATTAATTAAAGGAACATGAACCACTGTGATCCACATGGAACACAGCATCGTATACGTCCGTAATACACACAAAAGCTCAAATCTTCCTCTGGAAAATACAGAAGCCACTCGAGAAACCACATGAATCTACACTACCATTCAAAAGTTTGGGGTCACTGAAAAATGTCCTTGTTTTTGAAACAATTAATCAATTTTTGGACAATTAAAATAACATGAAATTGTTCAGAAATACAGTGTAGACATTGTTAATGTTGTAAATGACTACTGTACCTGAAAACTGCAGATTTTTTATGGAATATCTACATGAGCGTACAGAGGCCCATTATCAGCAACAATCACTCCTGTGTTCCAGCATCCCGCAGTCGCCTCCACTGTTGACGTTGAAACTGGTGTTTTGCGGGTACTATTTAATGAAGCTGCCAGTTGAGGACTTGTGAGGCGTCGGTTTCTGAAACTAGACACCTCTTGCTCAGTTGTGCACCGGGGCCTCCCACTCCTATTTCTATTCTGATAAGAGCCAGTTTGCGCTGTTATGTGAAATGTAGTAGCAGGCCTTTCTAATCGACCTGGAAGGATATTGACTTCATGCCATCAGTAGAGGATGGTAGTACACAGCGTTGTACGAGATCTTCAGTTTATTGGCAATTTCTTGCATGGAATAACCTTCATTTCTGAGAAAAAGAATTGGCTGACAAGTTTCTGGACATTTTGAGCCTGTAATCGAACCCACAAATACTGATGCTCAACTAGTCTAAAGGCCAGTTTAATTGCTTCTTTAATCAGAACAACAGTTCTCAGCTGTGCTAACATAATTGCAAAATTGTTTTTTAATGATCAATTAGCCTTTTAAAATTATAAACTTGGATTAGCTAACACAACACAATGTGCCATTGGAAAACAGGAGTTATGGTTGCTGATAACAGGCCTCTGTACACCTATCCCAATAAAAAATCTGCCGTTTCCAGCTAAAATAGTAATTTACAACATTGACAATGTCTACACTGCATTTCTGATCAATTTTATGTTGTTATTATTGTTATTTTAATGGACAAAAAAATATTTATTTCAAAAACATTTCTAAGTGACCCCAAACTTTTGAACGGTAGTGTATGTCAACAAAACATCAGAGACAGGGAGATCACTTTTCAGTGGAAAGCATTAAAAACACTTAAAACACACACACAGGTACAAGCCACCCACACAGATGAGAGGAGCTGCTGACCCGGTCTGACCCAGTTCTGTGTGATTTATGGTTTATAGTTCCTCGGCAGACACCGCTTTGTTCTGGGGGGTCATAAATCTCCTGCACCTCCAAGCAGATCAGCTGTTCATCCAGTCCTTGGCAGACACCCATACGCTTCACTTAGTCCCATTCTGAGCCATTACACTTCTTAGCATACACATACAAACACACACACACACCAGTCAAAAGTTTGGACACACCTACTCATTCAAGGGTTTTTCTTTATTTTACTATTTTCTACATTGTAGAATAATTGTGAAGAAATACCACGTTTGGATCATGTAATAACCAAAAGAAAAGTGTTCAACAAATCAATATATATTTGATATAAGATTTTTCAAAGTAGCCAACCTCTGCGTTGTTGACAGCTTTGCACACTCGTGGCATTCTCTCAACCAGCTTCATGACGTAGTCACCTGGAATGCATTTCAATTAACAGGTGTGCCTTGTTAAGTGGAATTTGTGGAATTTCTTTCCTTCTTAGTGTTGGAGCCAATCAGTGGTGTTGTGACAAGGTAGGGGTGGGATACAGAAGATAACCCTATTTGGTAAAATACCATGTCCATATTAAGGCAAGAACAACTCAAATAAGCAAAAATAAAAGACAGTCCATCATTACTTTAAGACATAAAGGTCAGTTAATCCGGATAATTTCAAGAACTTTGAAAGTTTCTTCAAGTGCAGTCGCAAAAACCATCAAGCGCTATGATGAAACTTGCTCTCATGAGGACAGCCACAGGAAAGGAAGACCCAGAGTTACCTCTGCTGCAGAGGATAAGTCCATTCACCTCAGATTACAGCCCAAATAAATGTTTCACAGAGTTCAAGTAACAGACAAATCTCAACATCAACTGTTCAGAGGAGACTGCGTGAATCAGGGTTTCATGGTCGAATTGCTGCAAAGAAACCACTACTAAAGGACACCAATATAAAGAAAAGACTTGCACGAGCATTGGATATTAAGCTGGTTGAAATCTGTATTTTTGGTCTGATGAGTCTAAATTTAAGAGGTTTGATTCCAACCGCCGTGTCGTTGTGCTACACAGAGTAGGTGAACGGGTGATCTCTGCATGTCATGGTTCCCACCGTGAAGCATGGAGGAGGAGGTGTGATGGTGTGGGTGTGCTTTGCTGGTGAAACTGTCTGTTATTTACTTAGAATTCAAGGCACACTTAAGCAGCATGACTAGCGCAGAATTCTGCAGTGATAAGCCATGTCATCTGGTTTGCGCTTAATTGGGCTCTCATTTGATTTTCAAAAGGACAATGACCCAAACATACATCAGACGACCTGGCCTCCACAATCATCTGACCTCAACACAATTGAGATGATTTGGGATGAGTTGGACCGCAGAGTGAAGGAAAAGCAGCCAACAAGTGCTCAGCATATGTGGGAACTCATTAAAGACTGTTGGAAAAGCATTCCAGGTGAAGCTGGTTGAGAGAATGCCAAGAGTGTGCAAAGCTGTCATCAAGGCAAAGGGTGGCTACTTTGAAGAATCTAAAATATGTTTTGATTTGTTTAAAAGAAAATTGAGTCCATATGTTTTTTCATAGTTTTGATGTCTTCACTATTTGTCTACAATGTAGAAAATAGTAAAAATAAAGAAAAACCATTGAATGAGTAGATTTGTCCAAACTAACGCAACCAATTTTTTTTGCGTTAGGTAGCGCTAGTCTGCTGTACCTGCGCCAAAACTCTGATATTTTTCTTCTTATATAATTTGTTATTTATTTAACCTTTATTGAAATCTCCATCCCTAACTACAACATTTTCAGACAAGATAGAACGGCCAAAGGGGGAGGTGTTGCCATCTACTGCAGATATAGCCTGCAGACTTCTGTCCTTACTATCCAGGTCGCTGTACCCAAACAATTTGAACTTCTACTTTTAAAAATACAACTCTCTAAAAAACCTTGCTCAAACACTTCAGTGGGCAGGCCTTTCTAATCGACCTGGAAGGATATTGACTTCATCCCATCAGAAGAGGATGCCTGTTTTTTTGTATTTAAATGCCTTCCTCACCAACTTTAATAAGTATGCCCCATTCAAGAAATGTAGAACCAGGAACAGATATAGCCTGTGGTTCTCTCCAGACCTGACTGCCCTTAACCAACACAAAAACATCCTATGGCGTTCTGCATTAGCATCGAACAGATGTTTGGAACATCAAATTTGCAGTATCTAATCAACATTAAGGCTGACGCCATCAATTGTTTGCTCGACTGGTCAATTGTTTGCTCGATAGGCTGATGGTCGACCAAGATTTCTTTAGTCGAGCAGTAGCAAAAAAAAAAACATTTTTTAATTAACAATTCATGGTGTACAAGACACCTGTCTGATTCGAGCCTGTCTGAATGGACTGATCCATTGTGGGGGTCGTGGGGATGGCACAGTCCAAGATGTGCTACTGAAATTGTATATGGTTATATTATATAAGAACAATGGTGCAACACAAATAAAAGTTATATTATTTTAGAACAAATGCTCTTTCTCCCGTGTTGGAAAGTGGTCGCTGTCCGCGGTTCTGAAACACATCGGTGCGCTGTCGAACTGGTGCCATTTCCTAGACCATGCTACTACATGCATAATAGCAAAGTTAACCCGCATATTGGTGTTGAGAACAATGCGGCGGAGTTAGAAGAGAAAACAGCCCTTGCCTTAATTGTCTAAGAAAAGTGAGGAGAGAGAAAACCAACTTATTTATGTCTACTGTATAATCAATAGCCTAACTGTTAAATGTGCCTGGATTGATAAATAAACCATATATCTCTACAGAAATAAGACAGATCCTGGTTCTGTTGCCTGTTTTTGATTGTTTGTTTAATAACCTGCTGATTCCGTGAGCACCAAGCCTCACGCAACCACATTGAATAAACAAATTATGCCGTTTTTAATCTTTGCTGTGCTGTATTAAATACTTTACACATCTCTGGTATTTTTTATTTAGTGTTGTTTACATTGTTCCAAACATTCAGAAAAATGATATTGTTATCGAACAGCACCTGTTTGGCACACATAATATGCACACAGTGCTTTCTCCTTACCTTATTTATCTTGATCTCCAGTATTTTCCACAGTCAGATTTATTTGACACATCTGAATTCCCCGTTACACGCTTAGCAACCACAAAACATTCCCCCATTTCTAATTTATTTGTCACATCCTCTGCATTCATTTTGCTGTCAGGTGTTAGTGTTCAAAGTTTGTTATAACCAATTTATTGTTGTGATTATGATATGCTATGCTACAGGTCAGGTCCTATGCATTGCATGCACGTGAACAATACTGTACATTTTTCACAAACAGAGCAAGGGTTGAAAGAATAGGGAATGCTTTTCCTATACAAATAAGGGATTTCGGTAACATAACTTTTCAGTCAAAAATGCCTGTAATTATGTTGCAGCTTCAGCAACACAGACAGTGCAATCCACACTGTTGATGTTCTATGGTGGGCACTGCAGAATGGAGGAGAGACAACAGTCACTCACTGTTTTTTCTTTTAAACACAGTGCAGCAAGTCTGAGCCAGGCCCGGCACAATCAAATCAATTGCGATCGGACTCCCTCCAGTGTCTTAATCAATTGATCAAACAGTTTGCTTAAAGCATCAGACAAGCTCAGTGCATAAAGTTGATTTGATTAAAACACACACATTTTCATTTTTTTTGGTCAGGGACAGCCCTAAGCCCTAATACATATAGAATTGTGAGAATAGCAATACATATCATATTGGTACCTTCGTATCGTGATAATATCATATCGTGAGGTCCCTGGCAATTTCCAGCCCTTGCAGGCATGGTAGTTCCTCACAATGAGCAGACAGACAATAGTATGCAATAATGCTAAGGAAAACATCATTCATTCCAGCCATTAAAACACGCCAACAGTGCATTCATTGTTTAATTATGAGTAATCTTGACAGCTCCACTCCCAACTGCCCACTGGGCACACACTGGTTGAATCAACGTTGTTTCCAAGTCATTTAAATTGAATTATGCTGAACCAAAATGAAATAGACATTGAATTGACTCGTGTGCCCAGTGGGTGTAGACTGACGCCTTGAGCACACCAGAATGTTATGTATGAGTCACAATAGGAGACTATGGCATTGTGTGCCCCCCGCAGCTGCAATTTTGTACATGAGGCTATAGCTGTGCATGTGGTTTTGGAGTGACACGCACCTTCTCCTTAAAAAAAATTAACAGCAGGGTCAATTCTGAATTGAACAAATTGCTCTTTAATTTGAATTAATTTCTCGAATTTGAATTAAATTTGAATTGGCCACACCCCAGTCAGCAGAATTTTAATTGAATTTGAATGAAAGGAAGAAAGTAGAAATTCAGTGAAATTTAATAAAACTCATGCTCCAAAAACAATTACAAATATTTACAGTGGTCTGGAAATATTCTAAGATCATCTTGTGGGTTGTCTATAATAATTCATAATTCCCGTCATGTTTTTAAATATCAGAATACATTTCCTAGAATGCATTAGATCAAACACTGCAGTATGGAAGGAAACAATCTAATCTCATGACAAATAAAAAAACGGAAATCTACGAGTTATAATCAAACTAATATTTGAATTCTTTTGATAAAAAAAATGTGTCAAATGATTGAGACTTTCATGTTTCATTCAAATCAAATGCTGCTTCCTGTCGGGTGTGGCCAATTCTAGTTCTATTCTAATTCATTGTTTTGAATTGAATTAAGAAAATACAAATTGACCCCAACCCTGCTTACCAGCGTGTCGAATATATGCTTGGGCTGTCTATATCGTATACAGGGGTATTTGAAAATACAAACTGTATGATATTCATATTTTTTACATTTAAAAAAATATTGCAGGGGGGGGGGGTAGTGCCCCGTGTGTGCACATTGGGTAATACCGTATACCCCTGTATGGTATAGAAACAGTATGAAAGTATGAAAATCTGGATACCAGCCCTAAATGGTTAGAATGAGACATAGCTTTGTTGTAAGGCTGCCAATGTGGTGGGGTAGGTAGTTACTGTTAGAAAGCCTTGACATGAAGTGCTGTGTGGCAATACACTGCAAAAGTTGGAGAAATACAACACATGTAGCATACTGTACAGCACACACCACACGGCAGGCGAACCACATTCAGCGGTCCTGACTGACCCCCCCCCCCCACACTTGAAATTGGTTAATTCAACCAAACCACACATCCTGAGTACACGAGGCGAGACAACTCACTGTCAAGGAGGAGTGCAGCGATGGGAGAGATGGAGGAAGAGAGGCAGGTACAAAAATGACAGACAGTGACAGCAAGAATGAGACCGAGAGAGGCAGAAGGGAGAGTGACAGTGAGAGATAGAGAGAAAGATGCACAGAGAGTGGCATAGAAAGACCATGAGATTTGCCTCTAGGTCTACCTCTAACAACAACACAAAACAGCATGCTGAAAAGAGAGATTGTGATCATCCGAAGTTGCTAGCAGCAGAGAGAGCAAATATTATACTCTAGCTTTACATAGCAAACCCTGAAATAGCCCAGCTACAGGCAGCTACACTCACCTGCCTGTTGTACTGCTGTATGTTTAAGAAGTATCTTTCTCTGCTTGTTCTTCTGTCTGTGGCTGTCTGAGAAGCATGAGGGAGATGCTCTGTACTGCATGCTGCCACCAGTTTAAATGATCTCCAAGACTCACACAAGAGAAAATCATTCCCAGCTAGCACATTTGGTTCCTTGGAAGTTGTGGTATCTTATGTTTTAGGTTTCTCATTGGTTCTGGGAAGGAAGCCATAAGTTTCCTGACCAGTAAAATTGAATGTTTTTTAAACGTTCTGAGAACCGAAATGAAATATTCTGGGAACGTTCATTTTTAGGTTGCAGGGGGGTTCTGAGAACCTTTTACTATGGTCCCCTGAAAGTTTTACTGGGAGGTTTTATTAAAGTTTTGAGAACCAAAATGCTAGATTATTTGAAGGTAATTAAATAACTTTCTGAGAAATTTTTCAAAATTGTGTGAATGTTTTCAATGAAATGTTAAGGTTATTTGGAGGTTTTTGGATAACTCCCTTAAAACATTCACTGGACGTTTCAATAACTTTGGATGAACTGTTTTGAACTCCAAGCACAGATAGGACACATGGAAATTACTTTGCTTAGGCATTAGTCATGCAAACACATGTATTATTTTTATTTTGGCCCGGCAACAGAGAGATTTGAATCTATGATCTTCTGTTGTCTATCCATGGAAGTAGTCCACTGCACCACCAGGATGGAGCTAACTTGCCATGTTTTTTTAAACTCATGCAAAGCTGTTCAGTTTAGTCTATTCAAACAGACCCCATTTCAAAGGAAGCATGCACTCATTAAGATCAGGTGTGCCAATTAGTGAGCGTGGCCAACACACCTGAACACACTTAACAAGATAGAAGATAGAGTTTTGTTGACGCTGAGAACAGAATGTATGTTTTTTTTAACATTCTTTCTTAGAAAGTTCTTTGAACATTACTAATGTTTTCTTGTGGTTGTTATGGAACATTTTCATAATGATAAGAACATTACATTAAATAGAACAATGAGGAAACCTGTAGGAAACGTTATGCTGAAGTACTGAAATTCCTACAAAAGAATGTTGTTTCTTAACTATTTGAGAACATTCCCAATGTCAAACCAGTTGGAGAACGTTCCTAGAACATTACCAAAAAATGTATTAAATGTAACCATGTTGAAACTTTAAGGAAATATTATTTTAAAGTAATGAAATACCAATAAAATAGCGTTATTTTGTCATGTTCTTTAAATGTGCTGAGAATGTTCCAAAGCCAAACTAACTATCCTGCACCATTTCCAGAAGGTTGTGGGAAGGCTGTATACAAAATACCCATAGGACAACCACACACACTCACCAAGCTCTACGAAATATTTGGTTCTCAGAACGTTATGTGGTATCTAGGTTGTCTCAAAAAACTGCTTTAAACAATGGCAATCAGTAGCCGTGCTATCTCTCTTTCTCCCTCTCTCTCGCAATCCCCTCCCTATCTCACAGCCCAACTCCTCACCAAAAGTGTCACTAGCTGTTTCTGCCCTCCCTGCCACTCATTGACTTGCCTCTCATTTCTCCCTCCACACTCCATATTTTTTTAACAAGCTTCTCTCCTTACAGTTCCCCCTACGCCATCAACGATGCCAGTAGAACAAATAACAACACATCCGTGACTCACAGCACATTACATTATAACGATGGTAAAAGAGCACAAGCTTCAGAACAACTTTCCCTCATGACAATAGCACTCAGATCAATGCAGAAATGCAGCAATGGTGATAGAGACTCATTTTTAACAGAAAATAATGAGAACATTTGGCCACCATTTTACTATCTCAACTCCTGATATTTTCCAAATATTCTTTATCATCTAGTGCACAGCTCCAGCTGATGCAGATTACTTTTCTCACTCAAGCTAAATTCTCTTGTGACAGAATTATGCAGTCATAAAAATAAGACTGAATAAACTACAGCGGTCTTTACCATAAGCATGAGCCACATGATGTGCAAGATCTCTGGAGGACATGATGAGAACTTTAAAACTAGGGAATTGTGGGTGAAAGTGGTCAAAAGTAAACTTTTCGAGATGTAAAATGATCCATTGAGCATACCAATGATGTTGGACAGCAATTTTTGTTTTATTGAAAATATATTCAGAATCTCAGACTGCCTGATGAAAAGTAAAGAAGATCAGAAGAACAGATAAAAAATCCACGTGCCTCTCAATTCCCTCGCAGACTTCATCCTAATTCCCCAGTGCCAGCAGTTTGACAACTATGAGCCCTCCTGTCACATTTACAGTGGATAACAAAATGGACATCTAATTATCATTCTCCCTATTGGAATGTCTTGGACTAGCACACTGTTAATTGCCTGTCAGACGATATCAACAAACACCCTTTTGATGTCAAACAGCAGAAAAAAAGGAACTTTATGAGGCCATAAACACTTGCACCCTTTATGGGATGTCTCCAACACTATAGCATCTCCCAGAAAATTACTTCCATCCGTTTTATGGGAACAAAAGAAATGCCAGTTGACTCACACCCTGTCACACCTTGTGGTAGAACACGAGGCCAACAAGTTTGAAAAGAAGGTCTTCAATTGAAAGGTTCATTCAAAAGGATAATCTTTCAAAGAAAATGCAATTTGCAGCAGTAAATGTACATTGGAATAAAATTGCTACCTTAATGAAAAGTCGATTTGATGAAAAAGTGTGTGTGGGGGGGGGGGTCTATTCAAAATCTTGCATCTCGGGATACAGCTTTGGGAAGCTTAGCCACACCGCCACTCAAGACTCAAATCTTGAGTAAACACTGGAAGCGAGACAGACAAAATCATGGGCGGCAATACAAAGGGGGGCCTACATACAGCCGTTTCTTTTTAGATTCCTCCCTCTTTTACAAACATGAAATTCAAGCCCTGCATCAGCATGATGCTCAGTGAACTAGCTAAGCATTTGACAGCCACCCAGCACCATCAGAGCAGCATCTCTGATCCCACCAAGATGGGAGCTGGATCCATGCCTCAAGTACTACGAGTCTTCGGCTGTGGTCCCAAATGGCACCCTAAACCCTATATAAAGTGCACTAAGTTTGAGAGTTCTGGTCAAAAGAAGCGCACTAAATAATGAATATGGTGCCATTTGGGATGTAGACTTGCTTTCTGCTGCTCATCTTGGCATCGGTGCTTCACTTAATGTAGCTATCCCCCTTAACATGGCAGAGTCCACACAGACACAGTCCATTCTTTCACACAGTCAGTCTGTCATCAGCTGGCTCTAAGGCCTCTTTACACAGACTGTGTCTCCCAAATGAAACCATATTCCCTATATGCTGCACTACCTTTGAATAGAAGCAGTGCACTATATAGGGAAATGGTGCCATTTGGGACACTTGCAGTTGCTGGCTACACAGAAACAAGAGGTGCAACCAGAAACACACTTTCACTGTCTCACAGTCTCACATCCTTACTGTCACAGTAAGCTTGATGGTGTCCACACAAACACTGCAAGCAAGGCTGATTAGATATTAATTGGCCCCACTGACCTTATCCCCCTGAGATAATCACAGTGCCATGCCATTGGAAAGATACATTATTACGAAACATCTCTGGACAATTATTTATGGCATTTGTCTAACCTTTCACGGAAAGATACTGGATAACTGGTGCTCCACCCAGTTCAGCTCGATGGCTGCTTTGATTACTCACAAGCTGGCTAATGTCTGTGGACACTAGGACAGTCAACAATTAGAATATGTAGGACAAAATGTCAGTCTTGATTTTTGTTTGGAAACACATATGTCTTCATATGTCAACTGGCTTCCAGTTGAAGCTCGCATCCGCTACAAGACCATGGTGCTTGCCTACGGAGCTGTGAGGGGAACGGCACCTCAGTACCTCCAGGCTCTGATCAGGCCCTACACCCAAATAAGGGCACTGCGTTCATCCACCTCTGGCCTGCTCGCTTCCCTACCACTGAGGAAGTACAGTTCCCGCTCAGCCCAGTCAAAACTGTTCGCTGCTCTGGCTCCCCAATGGTGGAACAAACTCCCTCACGACGCCAGGACAGCGGAGTCAATCACCACCTTCCGGAGACACCTGAAACCCCACCACTTTAAGGAATACCTAGGATAGGATAAAGTAATCCTTCTCACCCCCCTTAAAATATTTAGATGCACTATTGTAAAGTGGCTGTTCCACTGGATGTCATAAGGTGAATGCACCAATTTGTAAGTCGCTCTGGATAAGAGCGTCTGCTACATGACTTAAATGTAATGTAAATGTAATAAAATATGCTAATATAAAAAGAGGAGAAACTGCAACTTTTAGTGTTAAATTAACTATATATTTTTATATGAAATGTGTTGCAACATTTCTGTGAATAGCTTTGATTTGACATGAAATGTGAGAAGCTCTGTTGATTGAAATTGTGATGAGGCATCATGTTCATCATTGCCTGACGCTACACCTAACTGAACAGTTTATGTGGGAGCTTAATAATCAATCACAGGCTAGGAGACAGCACTAAGAGACAACTCTTCTAGAAAACGTGTAATACAGCTGTATTGGATGTTTTCAATGATCTCTTATTGATTTATGTAATATATAAAGAATAAAACAATTATTTCATTTACCTTACAGTATGTCTAAGTAACAAAGTTTTATCATGATACACTACTCACAGTGACCCCTAATAATGAGCCCCATGCATTCTCCAGCCAACAGAAACCAGAGCTGCTTCTGCTCTATGGTCTGTAGCTGTAATGAGTAGCTGTTTGGCCACAGGCCCTGAAGCCCAACCTGGTCTCATAGACTAGAGGTAACATAGTAAACGTTAATTTGGGTAACTCGAATTGGTATGATATGTTACATTTGGTGTGGTTACATAAGACAGACGGTTACTTAACCCTTTTAACTAACCCTTCCCTAACCCTGACCTTAACCTTTTTAGCTAACACTTCTCCTAACCCTAACCCTGACCTTAACCCTTTAACCTAACTCCTAAACTTAACCACAACCCCTAACCCAAACCCCTAGCCTAACTAACGTTAGACAGCTAGCTAACGTTAGCCACCTAACTAGAATTCTAACTATAATACGAACACCTAACTATAATACGAAATGGATGATGGACATCCACAAATTAATACATACCATACACTACATGACCAAAAATATATGGACACCTGCTCATTGGACATCTCATTAAAAAATAATGGGTATTAATATGGAGTTTGTCCCTACTTTGCTGCTATAACAGCCTCCACTCTTCTAGAAAGGCTTTCCGCTAGATGTTGGAACATTGCTGCGGGGACTGGCTTCCAGTCAGGAACAAGAGCATTAGTGAGGTCACGCACTGATGTTGGGCAATTAGGCCTGGCTCGCAGTCGGTGTTCCAATTCATCCGAAAGGTGTTCGATGGAGTTGAGGTCAGGGCTCTGTGCAGGCCAGTCAAGTTCTTCCACACCGATCTCGACAAACCATTTCTGAATGGACCTCGCTTTGTGCACAGGGGCATTGTCATGCTGAAACAGGAAAGGGCCTTCCCCAATCTGTTGCCACAAAGTTGGAAGCACAGAATCATCTATAATGTCATTGCATGCTGTAGCTTTAAGATTTCCCTTCACTGGAACTAAGGGGCCTTGTCCGAACCATGAAAAGCAGCCCCAGACCATTACTCTTCCTCCACCAAACTTTACAGGTGGCAATATGCATTGGGGCAGGTAGCATTTTCCTGGCATCCGTCAAACCCTGAATTGTCCGTAGGACTGCCAGATGGTGACATTGTGCTTGGTGATCTTAGGCTTGTGTGCAGCTGCTCGGCCATGGAAACTCATTTCATTAATCTCTCGATGAACAGTTATTGTGTTGATGTTGCTTCCAGTGGGAGTTTGGAACTCAGTAGTGAGAGTTGCAACCGAGATAATCGGCTCTTGTTCTGTGAGCTCGTGTGGCCTACCATTTCGAGGTTGACCCGTTGTTGCTCATATAGGTTTCCTCTTCACAACAACAGCAGGGCAGAAATTTGACAAACTGACTTGTTGGAAAGGTGGTATCCTATGACGATGCCACATTGAAAGTCCCTGAGCTCTTCAGTAAGGCCATTCTACTGCCAATGTTTGTCTATGGAGATTGCATGGCTGTGTGCTCAATTTTATACACCTGTCAGCAACGGGTGTGGCTGAAAAAGCCAAATCCCCTCATTTGAAGGCATGTCCACATACTTTTGTTTATATAGCGTATCGTACTAAATGGATTGTCTTGGATTTACGACCAGAATAATACAAAATGCACTGAGACCAGGTTGTGGACCCATGGAGCTGTCATGCTCACCCCAGGACAGGAGCTGTTCTACAAGATTAGGAAAACCTATGACAGTTTATGAACTATTATGCTTACTACAATGATGAATATATTTTGTTTTTCAGTTACCATTGTGCTCTCTGTAATTTCCTCTCATAGTTTCTCAAAACAGTTTACCTGACATCTGTCAGGGCAGTACTTTGATGTAACATTGTTACAGGTTGCTTCTTCTAATGAAACGGCATAGTATAAGTATACAGTAGGCTAGTATGTATTCACAAACGTTTAAATGTACAATGACATTTGAATTCATGTTGAAGTTGAATTTACAGTAGTTTAAGTTTTTCTTTGAAAGGACAAACCAGGGATATGAAGTCAACCAAGTTTGTAGCTCTATTTGTGTGTAGACAATTGGATCAAGGTATCTTATTGCATTATTTCTTAGAATGAATTAGGCTACACAGTTAGGATCCACAACGTGGGAACATATGGCTAAATCCGGGAAAATAATGCAGCAATTACTGTAGGCTATAGTAAACATGTAGAGGTTACTCACCTCATAACATAATATAGCCAGTCGTAGTTTTACCCCGCGGAGGACGTTGTCATGCTTTACTTTTCTGCAAACCCAGGTATGAAAACAGTCGACTGCTCTAGTTAGCTACTAACGTTATACATACTGTTACAGTCTTCTTCAGCTCAGAGATAGCGACGAAGAACCGGAAACCGCGTGAATTCATTGCTGCCGTAGGCTAGGTGCGCCGACGTGTTCCCAGTGTCCAAATAGTCTCTATCCCTCAGGAGGAATTCGAGAATTATACAAAGTCTGAAACCCAAATAGTCTGCTACACTAGCACCACTACAATACACTGCTGCGTATTATCTAGCTCTCCTCCCTTCGACTGCGAATAAACTGAAGGCGGCGTGTGGACTATAGTGACGCTTCGCGCGCTCAGACAGGAGCATGTCGTAATACGATCTCATCCTTTGTAACAGTTTCTACCTTTGCGAAAACATTTTTTGACAAACTCTAATTTATTGTTTTGCACCACTTCCAGCCACATCTGGTTTCATTGGTAAACTAGCAGTAGGATGCAGGGTGCTATGTTTCTCGAATAAATGTATCAACACTTGCAACTGGACACAAGTAGAGTGTAAAGTACTTAAGTAAAAATACTTTAAACTACTCAAGTCGTTTTTTCTTTTCTTCCTCAGACACCCAAAAGTACTTGTTACAGTTTGACAGGAAAATGGTCTAATGTACACACTTATCAAGAGAACATCCCTGGCCATCCCTACTGCCTCTGATCTGGTGGACTCACTAAACACAAATGCTTGGTTTGTAAATTAATATCAGAGTGTTGTAGTGTGCCCCTGGCTATCCATAAATACATTTTTAAAAGTTGTGCTGTCTGGTTTGTATAATATAAGGAATTTGAAAATAGTAACACTTTTAGCAATTCCATTTACGCTTGATATTGAAGTATATTTAAAACCAAATGCTTTTAGATTTTTACTCAATAAGTATTTTACTGGGTGACTCACTTTTACTTGAGTCATTTTCCATTAAGGTATCTTTACTTTTACTCAAGTATGACTTTTGACTAATTTTTCCACCGCTGGATAATAGGCAGCGAAAGCAAAGGCCAGGGTAACATAACCAAAGATAGGGGAAATTGTAGGAAAGAGTGAGGCATTTTATTTAATTGCATCATCACTAAAAACGACACTACATGACCAAAAGTATGCAGCCACCTGCTTTCCATAAGAGCATTAGTAAGGTCGGGCACTGATGTTGGGAGATTAGGCCTGGCTTGCAGTCGGCGTTCCAATTAATCCCAAAGGTGTTTGATGCAGTTGAGGTGTGGGCTCTGTGCAGGCCAGTCAATTTCTTCCACAAACCATTTCTGTACAGTGTGGACCTTGCTTTGTGCACGGGGGCATTGTTATGCTGAAACAGGAAAGTTGAACAACGTTTGAAGGATGGAATCGTCTAGAATGCCATTGTATGCTGTAACCTTAAGATTTCCCTTCACTTAGGCCTCCTGAGTGGCGCAGCGGTCTAAAGTATTGCATCACAGTGCTTGAGGCTCCGCTACAGACCAAGGTTCCATCCCAGGCTGTATCACAACCGGCCGTGACCGGGATTCCCATAGGGTGGTGCACAATTGGTTTTCGGGAGGGTTTGGCCGGGGGGGCTTTACTTGGCTCATCGCGCTCTATCGACTCCTTCTGGTGGGCCGGGCGCTTGCAGGCTGACTGTCAGTTCAACAGTGTTTCCTCTGACACGTTGGTGTGGGTGGCTTCTGGGTTAAGTGGGTGGGTGTTAAGGAGCGGGGTTTGGTTGATCATGTTACGGAGGAAGCGTGACTTGACCTTTGCATTTCCCTAGCCTGTTGGGGAGTTGCAGTGATGAGACAAGATCGTAATTCATAAAGGGGATAATATACAAAATAAAACAATCCTTCACTGGAACCATGAAAAACAGCCCCAGACCATTATTCCTCTTCCACCAAAATGTACAGTTTGCACAATGCATTGGGGCAGGTAGTGTTGTCCTGGCATCTGCCAAACCCAGATTCGACTGCCAGATTGTGAAGCGTGATTCATCCAGAGAACATGTTTCCAGAGGCCAATGGCGGCTAGCTTTACACCACTCCAGCCGACGCTAGGTGTTATGCATGGTGATCTTAGGCTTGTGTGCGGCTGCTCGGCAATGGAAACCCATTTCATGAGGCTCCCGATGAACAGTTATTGTGTTACCGTTGCTTCCAGAGGTAATTTGGAACTCTGTAGTGAGTGTTGCAACTGAGGACAGATGATTTTTACTACGGGCTTTTCAGCACTCTGTGGTCCCATTCTGTGAGCTTGTGTGGCCTACCACTTCGTGGTTGTGCCGTTGTTGTCCTAAATGTTTCTACTTCACAATAACCGCACTTACAGTTGACCGGGAGGCTCTGGAAGGGCATCCTATGACGGTGCCACATTGAAAGTCACGGAGCTCTTCCTTAATTCCATTTTACTGCCAATGTTTGTCCATGGAGATTGTATGGCTGTGTGCTCGATTGGATACAAGTGGCTGAAATAGCAGAATTCACTACTAAGGGGTGTCCACATATATAGTGTATTTTTTTGCATCCATGTACAATTCATTTGCTCTTGCATTTTAAAATGTCCTTGCATTATTTAGTTTTGCTATCAATATTTTTAAGTTGATGTTGTGCTTTCAATATCATCATTTTTGTTTGCAATACTAAGAATATTGTTCTTTACCTGATATTGATGGCACAAAAGTAACTCACTCACTATAGGATTTCACCATATAAAACAGTGTTCTCCCTGCCACAGCTTCGGTAAAAATCTGAGGGTTGGGGATGGAGAAATGAAAAAAAAGTTAATGTGAAATTCACATATGAAACTACTAATTCGATTTTTACATGTGAAAGTGATATTTTATATGTGAATCTGCAAATTGGATTTTCATGTGATGATTTTCACGTCTAAAACATCTGCATTAATAAATCATTGATAATGAATTTATGTGATAATACAAGAAGCTAGTGTTTGGAGGATATATTGGCATGGGTGTTGTTAGGCCCGAGACGAAGTAGATGTATCCGTGCCAAAATATCCTCCAAACAATGGCTATGAGGGCATTATCACTTTTATACAACGGGTTACCAACATATTCAAATAATGATTGACATTTTCATTTACAAATGTTATTTTGATGAATGTATTCATTTATTCATACTATTTCATCCTTCCACACAGTGGCGGTTCTAACTTGTATGGCTCCCAGGGTGAACCCCCTGCAAAAAAATAAAAATAATTACTAACTGTAATTTTTATTCAGACATTTGGAACAATACAAATACATAAATCAGAACATTTAAAACTATATACAAAATAAGACTCAGAAATATAAAAAATAACTAACAAAGACAAATAGAAACAAATTGTAGTATATATATATATACACACACAGAGATAAAAAAAAGAGAATCAAATGATTACACTATTACCCTATTGCTAACAAAACAATATAGCTGCATACCTTTATCTTTTGCACATTTCTCCTCTTCTTCTTTTCCTTTTTTTCTTATCCATTTGTGTTGATTTGGTACTCGAGCATCAATACATTACCCACCCCCAACACTGTCAACCAAGAGTCAAGACTAAACCAATTCACCTTGGTGGTGTGCAGACTGGTTTTATATTATTCTTAACAATTTCACACAAACCAGAAAAGATTGCAACAATATGTCTGTTAAACTATATATTCACAGTATTATGAATGAATTGTGGTTCCTTTGGTAGCATTTAGTTGTGTGACTGATTTTAATAATTGCGTTAGCACAGTACAACGTTAGAGGTGTGCTATTTGTAGGGGTGTCCAAACCTTTGACTGGTACTTTATATCCATAAAATGATGCCAGCTGATTCATGTTTTCGACTGGCGGAGAAAAGCTGCCTGCCTGTCTTAGTTGTCCCGACTCCCGGCACATGTATTACTATGGGACAGCTGGATATCGAATTTCAATATGGAAACAATGTTGCAAATTTCAGAGAGACTGACAGCAAAGTGTATACAAATCTCTGCTGTTGAAAATCAAATGCTAGTCTAAAATAAATGGGAGATCATTTTAGATGCTTTTCATAGCAGAGATCAAGTTTATACTGTAAATTGCCTGGCTGGGCTGATGTGGATTGCGCCATGAGATGGAACAGAGTAAATAGGCATTTCAACGTCATAGCTTTAGCCGTTGGTTACGTGGAAATGACACCAGCTGAAATGAGGTTTTAACCAATTAGCATCCAGGATTAGACCCACCCGTTGTATAATAGTAATTATTAAATGTAGGCCTATGCATCACACAAAAAAATGTGTATTGCGTGCCAACAATTTGTCATTTTGCCTTCCATCATTGTATACCTTGATGAAAGGCTTTGGGAATGTTTAATTATACAGATGGAAACACGCAGTAATAATTTCATTCCATTTTAAGAAAATCAGACTGCTTCATTATACCTGAAACACTATACCTTACGAAGTCTGCTCTTTTTTGCACTTGTATGAACCTGCTTGCTGAGCTGCACCTACTGTATACTGTTGATGTTTTTCTCCTCAGATGAGTCAGATATAAAATAGGTTTGCCCCTGTTCGTTTAGTTTGCTCCTGTGTCCGACATAGTGTTATCAGTCTCAGGTCAGTTCTGTTCAAGAGCACAGAGGTCGGTCAGAACTCACCATGAGCCAGTCGGACAATTAGTGGTATGACACATCCTGCCACATCAGACCGCCAAACAATCCCTGATGAATCACAGGGGCCTGACCAAAAATAGACACAGCCATTGCATCAGCCAGCATCGTGGAAAGGCTATGTGTCCCAAATGGCACCATATTCTCTTTATAGTCAACTTGTTTTGACAAGGGCCCTTTATAGGGAAAATGGTTCCATTTGGGACACTGCCCTGGTGTGTCATCTCAGTTTATGGACCACTTTCACATCCTACATCATGGGTACATGGCTGCACTACATTACCTCTGGTTGTATGTGACATGTTTGTGACAGGGATGATTGTTCTCTTTTTTAAAGGTGTGTTGCATAGCCCTGTAGTCAGATTAGGCATACTGCAGTGTACCACCGTAGTCAGTGCACTCTGTTTGGACGTCAATACATAGACACACTTGTTCACTTTTTCCTCTCTATTTAATTTTTGGATGAGTACAGAAGAGAAATATGCAAGAAAAAAAAGGTCAAGAAACAAGCTCTTAGGAAAACATGTTCAAAGGAATGGTCCCGTGGGTGGCCATCACAATGTGAGCTTTAATACACTGCATGCATCCTAAATGGCACCCTATTCCCAATGTAGTGCACTACTTTTGACCAGGACCCATAGGGCTCTCAAACAAAAGTAGTGCACTATATAGGGAAAAGGTAGCCATTTGGGACGGATCCACACGGTTTAGACTGGGGGAAGTAAAGATGGGGAACCGTTTTCACTAATACAGATTCTTATTTGTTCAGTCTTTTGATATAAATCTGTAGGAAACGTTTGGAATCTTCATCACATCAAGGCTAGATTCCTTAGTTGAAACAATACAAAGTTGACACCCCACCTGTTTTGGTGAAAACATGAGGGCTGGGCCTGGAATAATAATAATAATAATAATAACACTAACTCAAAAAGGTTCTGGGACACTGTAAAGTCCATGGAGAATAAGAACACCTCCTCCCAGCTGCCCACTGCACTGAAGATAGGAAACACTGTCACCACTGATAAATCCACCATAATTGATAATTTCAATAAGCATTTTTCTACGGCTGGCCATGCTTTCCACTTGGCTACTCCTACCCCGGTCAACAGCACTGCACCCCCCACAGCAACTCGCCCAAGCCTTCCCCATTTCTCCTTCTCCCAAATCCAGTCAGCTGATGTTCTGAAAGAACTGCAAAATCTGGATCCCTACAAATCAGCCAGGCTAGACAATCTGGACCCTTTCTTTCTAAAATGATCTGCCGAAATTGTTGCCACCCCTATTACGAGCCTGTTCAACCTCTCTTTCTTGTCGTCTGAGATTCCCAAAGAATGGAAAGCAGCTGCGGTCATCCCCCTCTTCAAAGGGGGGGACACTCTTGACCCAAACTGCTACAGACCTATATCTATCCTACCCTGCCTTTTAAGGTCTTCGAAAGCCAAGTCAACAAACAGATTACCGACCATTTCGAATCTCACCATACCTTCTCTGCTATGCAATCTGGTTTCAGAGCTGGTCATGGGTGCACCTCAGCCACGCTCAAGGTCCTAAACGATATCTTAACCGCCATCGATAAGAAACATTACTGTGCAGCCGTATTCATTGATCTGGCCAAGGCTTTTGACTCTGTGATAGAGTTCAGTGTGTCAAATCGGAGGGTCTGCTGTCTGGACCTCTGGCAGTCTCTATGAGGGTGCCACAGGGTTCAATTCTTGGACCGACTCTCTTCTCTGTATACATCAATGATGTCGCTCTTGCTGCTGGTGAGTCTCTGATCCACCTCTATGCAGACGACACCATTCTGTATACTTCTGGCCCTTCTTTGGACACTGTGTTAACAACGGTCCAGGCAAGCTTCAATGCCATACAACTCTCCTTCCGTGGCCTCCAATTGCTCTTAAATACAAGTAAAACTAAATGCATGCTCTTCAACCGATCGCTACCTGCACCTGCCCGCCTGTCCAACATCACTACTCTGGACGGCTCCGACTTAGAATACGTGGACAACTACAAATACCTAGTTGTCTGGTTAGACTGTAAACTCCCCTTCCAGACCCACATCAAATATCTCCAATCCAAAGTTAAATCTAGAATTGGCTTCCTATTTCGCAACAAAGCATCCTTCACTCATGCTGCCAAAAATACCCTTGTAAAACTGACCATCCTACCAATCCTCGACGTTGGCGATGTCATTTACAAAATAGCCTCCAATACCCTACTCAACAAATTGGATACAGTCTATCACAGTGCAATCCATTTTGTCACCAAAGCCCCATATACTACCCACCATTGCGACCTGTACACTCTCGTTGGCTGGCCCTCGCTTCATACTCGTCGCCAAACCCACTGGCTCCATGTCATCTACAAGACCCTGCTAGGTAAAGTCCCCCCTTATCTCTGCTCGGTGGTCACCATAGCATCTCCCACCTGTAGCACACGCTCCAGCAGGTATATCTCTAGTCACGCCCAAAACCAATTATTTCTTTGGCCGCCTCTCCTTCCAGTTCTCTGCTGCCAATGACTGGAACGAACTACAAAAATCTCCCTCACTAGCTTTAAGCACCAACTTTCAGAGCAGCTCACAGATTACTGCACCTGTACATAGCCCACCTATAATTTAGCCCAAACAACTACTTCTTTCCCTACTGTATTTATTTTATTTATTTATTTATTTTTCTCCTTTGCACCCCATTATTTTTATTTCTACTTTGCACATTCTTCCACTGCAAATCTACCATTCCAGTGTTTTACTTGCTATATTGTATTTACTTTGCCACCATGGCCTTTTTTTGCCTTTACCTCCCTTATCTCACCTCATTTGCTCACATCGTATATAGACTTGTTTACACTGTATTATTGACTGTATGTTTGTTTTACTCCATGTGTAACTCTGTGTCGTTGTACTTGTTCTCAATTTGCCTACCTGGTTAAATAAAGGTGAAAAAAATAAAAATAAAAATAATAATAATAAAATAATGTAACCTCTCTCAACTTTTCATACTTGAATATGCAGCCACAGAGGATGTTTACCATTGACTGAAGGCCTTTGCAATTAGACTATGAGAAATATATATTCCATGCACTCAATTCAAATATCTACTTTAAACACTGGTGCAGACAAACTGCATGCAGGATATTTTCAGCTCCGTTATAAAATAATAATAGTGACTGATAACACTGTCTGGCACAGGTACAAACTAAACCAACAGGGGCAACCCTATTTTAAATCGCGACTCCAACTTTCTGTTGCACCATAAATCAAAGGTGACTTTTGTCACCCACTTCCCAGGTGTCTTCCAAGTGTTATCTTCCAATCAGCACCTCACGTACTCACACCAAGCATACTTGTGGAGGTAATCTTTATTCCAAATGAATGTATCTCTTGTTGCTGATGCAAATGTATTCTTTAAAAGTAGCAGACACTATGGTTCAGGGTCTGACAAAACCTGGCTCCTCTCCCTTTCCCACTTTGATCAATGTTCCAGACACAATGTCATTTTGAGTCTCTCCTCTCTTGCAGCAACATAATGTCTA